>NC_064816.1:83036351-83123851 GCF_023721935.1 Panthera uncia
AGATATAGATATAGATATAGATATAGATATAGATATAGATATAGATATAATCAACATGCTGGGGGAAAAAAACATCATGCTTCAGTCATTTGGGTCCAGACAAACCGAGGAAACTTTAACCCGAACTGTGCTGACAGCTCAGAGCCTGGAGACTCTTTAGGATTCTGTGTCTCCCTCTTCTCTCTCTCTGCCCCTTCCCTGCTCATTCTCTCTCTCATTCTCTCTTTCTCTCTCTCTCTCTCTCTCTCTTTCAAAAATGAATAAACATGAAAAACAAATTAAAAAATAAAAAATAACAAACACTGCTACTCCTTCAAAAACAAACATAACAAACAAAAACCACTTTTCTCATTAAAAACAAGCGCAACAACAAAAACCTCGTAAGATTGACCCTATATCCAGAGAATGAATTCTGAAATTAGAAATGAATGTAACTGAATAAATATTACACACAAGTGATTATTTCAATGGAACATTAATATATATTCTACTTAGGGACATCTTAAAAGAAATATATTAAAAATGAAAATAAAGGTATGGATAGATTTAATATATTTTCAATTGTAATGGAATTAGAATTGTTATCCATCATTGTGGGCCATTTTTTCATGGAGTGGAAGAAAAAAGCTAGGAAAGCAAAGGTATGTTTGATTTTCCTCTAAATAGTATGAATAAAGTCACAGGTACAGTAAGCAAAATAAAGAGGTTTGCCTCAATCACTATGCAAAATGAAACGCATCACAATATGCTTCCCCCCCCCCCCAAGAATAGGATGAGGCTGTAAAGAAACACATCATATGTTTTGTGGGGTTTTTTTCCTCTCTGTTAATTTGGAGAATATTCTAGTTTAACATTATTAGGTAGGCTCTCACTGTTTTCAAAAATTGCATTAGGCTCATAAACGCATTCTAATTGGCAGTTTTAAAAAAAATGATGTTTATGTTTACAGATCCTAATGCTTTTGAGAAAACAGACACCCATTTCCATTTCTTTGCTTCTCAACACGTCACGCTGGTGACAGATGTTTCTGAACTGTTTCAGTGTCCCTGTCCAAATATAAAATGCGCACTTAATGATACCCTTGTGTGTATATTTATAGTTCTAGTCATATCTTTATATATCTACAAAAAAACTGTTCCCCTTGGTAATTATATTTCTATTCAATATTAATGAATTATTGGCAGAGAAAGATCTTTTATGTATATACGCACACACAAAGACCCGTTTTTGCACATGATAATGATTATGGATACACACTGTGTTTGCTTCAGTTTAAATGGTCACAATGTCTTATATATTTTTCTTGTAAAAGCTTCAATGTCATATGCTTATTTTCAAGGCATGTCGTCAAGGTATCATTTATTGTGATAGAGTAAAAGAAATGCAGCTTAGTGTCAGCTCTGCTGTCTTTGACTAATCTGCAAGCCACCCACTTTAATGGCTCTTCATAAATAATTCAAATTTTAATTATGCTGCCAGCCTCTGACCTGAAGAGAAATGAAGAAAGAAAAGGAAAAGAATGGACAAGGGAAAGCATATCAGTTGAATCAAATTTTGCCTCCAGTAAATGACAGCGTCTCTAAGCTCCACTTTCTTACTCAAGGTGCACCTGCTTCCTCGTCTATGATTGTTAAAAATAAAATGTCATCCAAGATACACCATTGAATGATGGAACCATTTACTTCAAAAAGAAGAATTCTTGTCCTTATTTTAAAAAGCTGTATCTCTCTTTATCACATATATATACTCACAAATCAAAATATATACCTATATTAAAGCAGATTCTCCCAACTAGATGTGTCCTGTTTCCAATTTCAGTCTCTATCTTCTTTCCTGAAAAGTCAGTGTGATTCATCCCATTATCAAGCATGTTCATATCACTGCACTGACACATCTGATCTCTGCTATATTAAAAAAGAGACACGCAAGTGTTCTTCCAAACCCAGGTCTTATAAGTTATTGTTGAAGAGACCATGGCCAAATTTGTGGCTGGCTGAATAGACTTAGGAAAAACTAATTGCATCTGTCACAAGGAAAGCTGGCCAAGGCAGAGCTGACAGGCGATACATGGCTGAATGATCTCCTCCCACCTAAAAACATCTTTTAATTGCATCAGGTCTCTCAATACACAGTTGAGCATCTGCTCATTAGAACCAAAGCGCTATTCTCAAATTGAAATGCTAAATTTCACTGTATACTTTTTTTCTAAATATTGCCTTACAATTTCCTAAAGCAATGCAAACCTGATCATATTTTGATCTAAGATCTCCAGGGCCACATCTAACTCATGCATACTAATAGGGGTTTTTTTTCCTTTCTTTTCTTTTCTTTCTTATTTTGGTGTCTATATAGTTTTGTTCCTCTATTTAACAAAAAAAAACCCCAATGCATTTGGATTTCATTCAAGAAATCCCCAAATCCCATTTGCGATAGGTCCTTTTGGCTTATTTTGGGGACTCACGGACATATATTCAGAAGTTTATTTAATCTGCTCTGAGTTCCTTTTCTGAATATCTGCCTTTTACTGCAAACCCTTATGAAAGTTTTAGTTAAGTCTATTGTGTTCTATGTAAACGTATAATGTTGCTGTCTCAAGGATAAATTTATCTTAAAATTATACCTTATTCTTCAACCACCTGCCATTATTTGCAGCCCATTTTCTATTTCCTTATACACTAAACTTTTGATTTTTCAATCATTCTCTTCTTTATTTTCTTTCTCCCTTATCCAGGATTTGATTCTGAGAAGTGAGAGGCAATACAGAATCTTATAACTATATTTTTTGGTTAGCTATTTTTAGTGATTCCAACTCCATCTACAGGACGATAAAACAGTGAAAATATATGTAATTTATTTGGATGGAATATAGACGGAAATATATTTTACCTCATTAAATCATCTATTTGATCTACAAGACGATTTATTTCTTTGTGTGCATCTAATGCATTATTTTTTATAACACAGAGAGACAGTCTTACAGGAGCCATTCAATTACCTTGAAAAAACCACAAAAGCATTTCTATTCAATAAGCCAATTTGAAAAATGAAAGAAAAATTGCCTGGTCTTCAGATAATAATAAGGTACATCTCCTTTGTCTATTTGAAATCCAGGTTTTGATTTAAGATTTATAAGTGCAGGAGCTACTGGTTATCCCTGGACAGAGTCCTTCATAGGTCTCAGACTGTTGGAATACGCTTGGGCTTCTACGGAATTCAATAAGTATATGCTTCTCCAAATACTCTTAAGTGAGTTCAGAAGAGCATTTGTGAAGATGGTTATACATTTACTATCACTTACTTGTAAAATAAATTGTAACAGCTGTAGAAATCAACTCATAAATAGTATCTTACGGAACCCCAAATAAGGCAGGTCAATGCTTAAAAGCCTTCTATCACTGTCTACTGGTGGAAAAGCTCTTTGACTAATTCTTAACAAAAATGTGTGTGACCTTTTTTGTTGTCCAGATAAACCATAAGAAGAACTGTATTACTCTAAAAAAAAAGGCTGAATCCAGAAAGTATTTGATTTGTTCTCTATCTACATTTCAATCCCAGTACAAATTACTACTGAAATACATTTTCATCTACCAAATTCAGCACCTGGAATATCCCAAGGAATGGACACAGAATCTAGCCTCCATAAATTGACAAATTAATTTAGATTCAAATAGTTTCAAGGCAAATGTCAAAAGCCTCCCCCAAAATCCTTTATAAACAACAACAAAATTTGTTTTTCAGTGTATATATATTTGCTAAAAAAGGCTACACCGATGTTTCTATCTACATTTCTCTAGGAAGAGGATAAGCATTTTCATATGTTTATTGGTGTGTGTGTGTGTGTGTATGTGTGTGTGTTTTCTCATACTTTGCTAGCTTTTCATTGGATTGCTAATTTTTGCTTATTGATTTGTTTAAAGTCTGACTTTAATATCGATATTCATGATAGTCCTTAAGTGTCACAACTGTTTACATCACAGCATCAAGTGATATTGAATCCAAACAGGAAAACAGTTCAGAATAATTTGCTTAGTAACTACTCATCTCAAGACATTTGATTACAGCACCTAAACTTATAATATAGTATTAAGGTAGAATGTTATCGGATACTTGTCTGTTTCTCCCATTAGCCCTACATTCCTTGACTACAGGTACAAAAATAGAATTTTTTGTGTAACCAACATGTCACACTTATATATACAATATAATACATGATATACAATATACATATACATACAATATACATATACATACAATATCAATAAATGATTACCTTGCTGAATTGAAGAAATGAAAGGTTTTAAAGCCAACCTCTATAAATCTATAGATTCTATAAGCAGTCTTATTTGGACAACAAAAATCGACAATTCGTTAAGAATTATTTTACTATTGGGGCGCCTGGGTGGCTCATTTGGTTAAGCATCCGACTTCGGCTCAGGTCATGATCTCGTGGTTCGTGGGTTCGAGCCCCACATGGAACTCTGTGCTGACCGCTCAGAGCCTGGAGCCTGCTCCAGATTCTGTGTCTCCCTCTCTCTCTCTCTCTCTGCCCCTCTTCCACTCATGGTCTCTCTCTCTCACTCAAAAATAAATAGACATTAAAAAAATTAAATAGAAAAGAATGACTTTACTATTTTTGGTGAAATCAGTCACTTAAATATTTTTTATAGGCAGAGGAATAATCTATTTTTGGTGTAAAGTTTTGTTTTTAATATTTTTTTTTAAAGTTAGTGAAATATACAGAGTATGGAAAGATTAAAACTCACCAAAGGAAATACAGTGGTATTATAACTGCACCAAAATTAAAATTTGTCTTTTAAAAAAATTCCATAATAGTGGCTAAGATTTAATGTTTCAGATATTTTTATCTCTATAAATAGTATTTCAATTGAAAATGTTCATATAATATCATAAATATGAAATTAACTTCTAAAGGTTCTTTTACAAAAACAGATGAAACAAACAGTGACCTTGATATAAAACAAACTGGAGGGGCGCCTGGGTGGCTCATTCGGTTAAGCATCCGACTTCGGCTCAGGTCATGATCTCACAGTTCGTGGGTTCAAGCCCCACTCCAGGCCCTGTGCTGACAGCTCAGAGCCTGGAGCCTGCTTCAGATTCTGTGCCTCCCTCTTTCTCTGCCCCTCCCCCACTCTCATTCTGTCTCTATCTCTCAAAAATGAATAAACATTAAAAAAATTTTTAAAACAAAATGGAGACACACTGTTTGGGATTTATTTATTTAATACAAAAATATGTTGGTGCAACCCAGTTATTCACTCTCCCTCCAATCACACACTATCTATTCTTATTTCTCTTCCCTTCCTTTTATTCAATACACACCAGACACCCCCAAAAAGAAGAGAGTTAATTACTAGAGTCATAAGGATCATGGCTGGCCAAAGGCTGAGAAAGTAGTTTGGCCACATGAGGCAAGGTGCCTGGCGTAATGATTAAACAGATGAAAAGCAAAGATGAGCTTTAGAGAAAATGGGAATAGAAAGAGAAATGGAGAGATACCTGAGACAAAAAATAAGACAATAAAATTAAGGATGGTGAATAGAACACGATGACAAGAAATCCTTACTAAGACAGGAAATCTGAGGAGCCTTTCAAATACCTTAAGAGAGGGAAAAGACAAAAAAGCAAGTCCAGGCGGCTTTAATCCAGAGTCCCGATCTATAAGAGGATAGCAAGAGGACACCGAGAGGACGGTGGTTCCTTTGGCAGGCAACGGAGCACAAGCTTACATGGCATGGACAATTGCCAAGAAGCGTAAGCCGTTCACAACAGAAGCCTGATGCTCCCCTTGCACACTGGTCCTTAGTGAAAAAGGCCAGAGGCCATCTGATTATCCGAACCAGAAACCTAAATACCTTCATGTCACTCAATGTTCACATGCAGTGGCTCAGTACGCCCTGTTGTCTCTCCTGTTTCATCTGTCACCTTCTCCTGCATATGCCCTTCAGACTGTCTTCATTTTCCAGGATTTCTGCAGCAGTCTTCACACTGGCCTTCCAAATCCGATTGTGCAGTCCTCTAGCCCAGACCCCGCTAAAGCTGCCAGTGTGAATTTACAATAAATCCACTTCTTATCCTCCTTCTGTAATACCTCTAAGAGCCTCGCGGCCATGACAGAGCTACCCTCACTAAAATAACAACCAGCGGGGCTTTACGTTTTTAATTCTCACAACCCTGCAAAATGGACAGACGCCATTTTCCCCATTTTACAGACAAGTCATAAAATTCAAACCCAAATGTGTCCACTCTCAAGAGTGCAGGCTTCTCAGGGCACATGTTATCCGAGTCCATTTATTACCTGGCCTCTACTTACCTCCCTAGTCTTGTATGTCCCCATTTTCCTTATGAGTCATAACTGCATTGTGCACTACCTGAAATCCCCCCACGCTTTCTATTCACCTCAGGAGTCAGGAACTCTTCCATACGCTTCCATGGTACTTGTACATCTCTTAAAACTCTTTGTCTGACAATCCTCACTGCCTGACTATAAGTTCTTTAAGGTAAAGACATCATCTTTCAAATGCAGTGTATCCTTCACCCCTATCTCAATGTCTGCAACATAAGAGATACTCAGTAAAAATTTTCTGAGCTAATGACTGAGCACACAGATACTAGGAAGAAAGTGGCAAGAAAGGATCAAGCTCTTCATTTATATTCTCCCCTCCTCCCCATGTCAAGTCTTTCTTTTTTTTTTTTTTTTTTTAAAGTTAATTTATCTATTTTGATAGGGAGCAGGGAGAGAAAGAATCCCAAGGAGGCTCTGCACTGTCAGACCAGAGCCCAATGCAGGGCTTGAACCCATAAACCGTAAGATCATGACCTGAGCCGAAATCAAGAGTTGGACGGTTCACTGACTGAGCCACCCAGGTGTCCCCCATGTCAAGTCTTTTTTTTTTTTTTTTTTCATATTTATTTTTGAGAGACAGAGCAAGACAGAGTAAGCGGGGGAGGGACAGAGAGAGGAGGTACATAGAATCTGAAGTGCGTTCCAGGCTCTGAGCTGTCAGGACAGAGCCCAATGTGGGGCTCCAACTCTTGGACCATAAGATCATGACCTGAGCCAAAGTTGGACACTTAACCGACTGAGCCGCCCAGGTGTCCCCCATGTCAACTCTTAAACTGTGACTTCAAAGAATAAAAACACAGACAAGAGAGACTCTTACATTGATACATAGTTCTACCTTGTTGTTCTTCCTCTCTGGTTTCCATATCTTGAATTACAGATCCATCATTGGCTTTAGGTGATTAAGTCCATAGCTCTTCTTTCCTCAGCTATTTCTGACTTGTCCTGTTATTTATTGATTTTGCTGTTTTAGACTTTATTCCTGTGTCTTCATTCTCGAGTGAGTAGCTACCTCCCTCCTCAGCAACCCACACTCGGGATAACCGCTATTCCAACTTCTGTTAGCACATGTTAGTTTTGCCTGTTCTTGAACTTCATGTATATTGACTTATATAGTAAGTACGCTTTTCTGTCTGACTTCTTTGGCTCTTCACTCTGTGAAATTTATAACTATTGTTGCATGTAGCAGTATTTTGGGGTTTTCTTTTGTTTTTTGTTTTTGTTTTTTTGCTGTGCAATATTCCAGTCTACGAACGTGACACAGTTTATTTATCCAGTCTTTTGTCAAAGTACATTTGAGTTGTTTACAGCTATAAGCCACTGTGAATAACTCTACATGATTTTTGGTAGACAATTGCACTCATTTCTCTTAGGTATATTCTAAGAACCACTGGATCATAGGGTTAGATACTACCAAAGAATTTTCCAAAGTGGTAGCTGTAAAAATGGGCATCCCCATGTCCAATGTCCAATTTAAGTTCCGGATATTCTACACAATGGCTAACATGAGCATTGCGAGTCTTTTTAAAAAACTTGGCCACTCTGGTTAATTTGAACTACAAACTCTCTTAATGTTACCATAAATAAACTCCCTTTAACTACTTCTTTAGCTCTCACTCACTGTTTGAGTTATTTCATTATGGCCTCTCACTGCTTTAATACTCATGACTTCAAACTCCATTGTATTTTCTCCATAAGCATCTTTCTTGAACCGCATCCCCATCTGACCAACTACAAAGTCCTTCCCTTGCTGCAGTGGATGTCATGTTGACGTCATCAGTCCCATGAGACTCTGGCTCCATTCTCCACTTGCATCCTCTGCTCTTGCTTTTTTATGTCAACTGTCACCTCTATAAAGCTACATATCTGCTACCCTTCCTCCAACTTCACTTGCCGTTAGGCAGCTACCAGAGAGCCAACCATCAACTCAGATTCATCATGTAGGAAAGCAAAGCCACCGATTTCTCTAGAACATAGCTGTCCTCTAGAGTTTCCCCTTATTACTCAAAATACCACAATTCATACATTCAATCTCAAAAGCTGGAGCCATTTATTTTTACTTGTTTCTCCCCTATAAGGCAGTAACTGAATAAATGATCTTGATTGTTTCTCACTACATATCCATTCTTTACGCCATAAAATATATTTATTCTATTACAATGGAAATTAGCAACTATAAATTGATATACCTTTTACCATCCATAAGTGAACCTGTTCCAGTGGGCCAAACTTCACACAAGCTTGCTAATTTTCAAATTGCTGATTTTTGTCCTCAGATTATCATGACTACCACCACCACTAACAAAGCAGTAACTAACATGTCATAGCTTTGAATACATAACATTCTTTCCCTTAAGCACCACAACTACCTGTGGATAAGTTTCTTTTATTATCCCTGTTTGGAAGTTGAAAGAAACTGAACTTTTAGAAAGACAGTTGGTAATGAGAGCCAAAAAGATAAAAGGATTCAAGTGTAATGGCTGGAACCAAGGAAAACACTGACTAAAATGTAATACTCTAATCAGTGTTTTCTTCTATCCTGAATCTACCTCATTTGAAATAAATAGTATTTACAATTCTAGACAGTAAATGGTAAACAATACAAATGGTCCATACACACAAAAAAATTGCAGATTTATAGAAGTCAAAGCTCATTTAAGCAGAAATCCACAATTACCAATTTATGAAACAGAATCTATGACAAGTTTTTCCCTCAATATAAACTTCTAAAAAACAGGTTATCCTATAAAACATGATTATAAGCAAAGCTGGAGCATTCCAAAATTTAAAAAACAACAATTTTGGAAGCAAGGTAGTTGGATCAGATGACAAACATGTAAACAAGCCCCGACTGAGTAACTTCTGTACTCTCGATAGTGAGGTGGTACATGAGTTGTCCAATAGCAAGAAGAGCTGTACCAACATGCTCAGTGCCCTATTAATATGCCAGAAAGACACTGGTAAAAACTATTCTATGGCTTTCAACTATGTCTACAAATTCTCTGATCTTCCTTGCTTCAAGTGCAAGGCCTGACTTAGTGATTCATTGCTAGCAAACTGCATAGAAGACACAGTGTGCAATTGAAGAGATGAGTTCATAAAAGATACTGTGAATTCGTCCTCACGCTCTCGTGGATTGTTCACAGTGGGGCTAGACAGCTATGACAGGCAAGCAGGATGTAGAGAAACCCGTGTGATAAGGCAATGATACCTCCTGCAGTAGCCAGGGAATCAACACACCTTGAAAGCAGACCCTCCACCTCCAATCAAGACATCAGATGACCTTACCCATGTAAAGACATCATCTTTACCCACATAAGCAACTCCTAAATTCTGGACTCATGGAAACTATGACAAATGTTCGTTGTTTTAAACCACTATGTTTTGGGTCATGTACTATGCAGATATAGGTAGCTATAACAGTGACATTATAGTAAAGAAAACTGACTTTGTGTCCTAAACAAAACCACAAAGAAAGATAAAATGAGATGCCGTCTGTCATCTACCAACTCAGATATTTAAGAAATAATAATAACCAGTGTGACAAAGGAAGTAAAGATGAAGACACTCATACACTGCTTACAATTTCAGATGGAAATTTTGGCAAGCTGTATCCACATAATAATGACTTCTGATATGGCTCCACCTTAGCAATCTCTGTGAAGGAAATCAAAGGTTTTTATATAAAAATGTTTATGGAATTCATATTTGTGATATTAAAAATTGGAGCTTTTAGAAATGAGCCACAGATCTCCGTATATCCATATAGCCGTTAAAATTATATTTTATATATTATTTATTGTTACATGATATTGTAATATTTTATGTATTATGTAAGACCATTTTATGTATCATTACATTTGATGACCTTGACAAACATTCTCAACACAATAAGCGCCCAAACTGATTTTAAACACTGATTTTAAAACCAGCCTGGGTGGCTGAGTCAGTTATGCATCTGACTTCAGTGCAGGTCATGATCTCATGGTTCATGGGTTGGAGCCCTGTGTCGGGCTCTATGCTGAGAGGTCGGAGTCTGGAGCCTGCTTCAGATTCTGTGTTTCCCTCTTTTTCTGTCCCTCCACCGCTTGCACTCTGCCTCTCCCTCTCTCTCTCAGAAATAAACATTAAAAAAAAAAAACATATAAAGAGTATAACTTCAATTTAATAAAAAGTTGCATGTGTACCTGCATGTGTTTGTGCCTCCATGCATGTGCATGTAAGTGGATATGGGCAGAAAGAGAAATAAAAGCACCTCAATGTTATTTATACCCGAGTGAAGAATTAAGAGTATACAGCTTAAACAATATGAGTTTGAACAGTGTGGGTCCACTTATGCATGGATTGTTTATAGTACATTACTGTAAGTGTATTTTTTCTTATGATTTTTTAATAACATTTTATTTTCCAGAGCTTACTTTAAGATTATGTTACCTAATACAGGTAATACCTAATACATGTAATACACAAAATATGTGTCAATCAACTGTTTATGTTATCAATAAGGCCTCCTACCAGTTAACAGTAAGCTATTAATACTTAAATTTTTAGGTAGTCACAAGGTACATGAGGAATTTGGACTATGTGTTTAGGGGGGTCAGCGCCCTTAAACCCCTGTGTTGATCAAAGTCAACTGTATCTTCCTTACTTCTTCTACTTATCTTCTTAATATTGAGAAAGCAATTTTTCTAGTGAGGAAAATAAACAGTCATTGCCACATATTGCAGACGCTCTTCTAGAAGACCATATGCCATCTGAACCTGGCTCCCTCTCTGAACTCTTCTCAGACACTCCCGCACGTGCTCATTAAGCTCCAGTCATATGGGCCCTTCTGATCCTGGGACACAAAAACCTCCCTGGGCTTTAGGGCCTTTGCGCCAACCACTCCCTCTGCCCGGCGCGGCACCTCCCCACCTGCACATGGCTGCTTCCTCCGCCACGTTTTCCTCTTCAGTTTAGAGAATCTTTATTAACCATCACATTCAAAGCAGCCTGCCCAGGCAACAGATTAAGAATTATGATCCTCCAGTTACCAATCCTTGGAGCATGCTTTACAAAATCTCTTTTTAAATATTCTTTTGGTTTATTGTGTATCTCCCTTAACTTATACAACAGGAATTACATTTACAACAGGAAATTTATCTGTCCGGGTAACTGCTACATGTCTCATCCCTGGAAAAATGTCTACCAAATAGCAAATATTCAAGAAATGTTTCCTGAATGAATGAGTGCTGGAATAAATGCCTCATCTAATGTTAACTATTACCTATTCTTCCTCCCACTCCACCCCTTCTCAGCTCATAGGTATTGCCCTCCAGTTTTTTCTTCTTCATTTCTAATGAGTTCTGCTTCCTCATGCACTGATGTGTCACTGCTGGGTTATCCTTACTAACCCATGACATAGGGTCAAGCAAAGTGGAGAACACTTCACCAACATTGTCTATGATGTGCAGGGGCTCAGATTAATGCAATAACTTCCATGCTGGGGCGCCTGGGTAGCTCAGTCGGTTAAGCATCCGACTTCGGCTCAGGTCATGACCTCACAGTTCATGGGTTCAAGCCCCGCATTGGGCTCTGTGCTGACAGCTCAGAGCCTGGAGCCTGCTGCTGTGTCTTCCTCTCTCTCTGTGCCTCCCCTCCTCGTGCTCTGTCTCTTTCTGCTTCTCAAAAATAATAAATAAATGTTAAAAATTTTAAATAAAATTTATTATTAATTTCAATTAAAAAATTAAATAAATAAATATATACTCCCATGCTCACAGAGTCCTAGAATACAAGCTCGTGGTGGGAGGTGATTATTTCTTGTTTGTTGGTTCTAATCCCTAAATCAATGTCTGATATATATTAGGCACTCGATTAATAAATGTCAAATGAATGTACTTCTGAATGCCTGAATGAGGAACAGCCAATACATTTTGTTCCATGCATCTATAAAGATGATTTAATGTAAGGGAACAGTAAAAACAGGCCAAGTAAAATTGTACACAAGGACAATTAATCTAAAAGCATGTGACAATAAAAATATACTGAATGAAAACCCTTGCTCATGAACCCATCTCAGATGCGAGCATTGTGTGATATGAAATGTACACATTGCTGCACAATGCACAGCTTTTTTCCATCAAGCACTATTCTCCGAACTGCCAATGAAATCACAGTGTAAATTTATTACTACAATTAGACATCAACATTTACTCAGGATCTACAGCAAGATCCTTGGCTCGGCCATGTAGTTCCCTGAAAAGAATCGGAATCAATACCACCTCCGAACTGTTCTCCCAAGTAATCAAAATTTCAATACCACTCCCACTTTTACAACACTTCTTTACATTTAAATGCATCTCAGAGCACGTATCCAGCAGTGCTTGCCCATTATTTAATATTTTCTTTTTAACTTCTCTGATCTTCTTGAATAGACAGCACGGTAATTCACCCAAGGTGAAGGCAGCACCCCCATCAGGTTGTTCTCTGATTCTATCAGTCCGGAAAGCAGCTCTGTCATTATCTCTGGAAGGGGTCTCATGACAGAGAGCCCATAGTTGGTGTATGTGTTTCATACACCCTTCAGCGTGACAACAACCATCTAGCTGGCTCTACACTGTCATTTCCCCTGAAAACCCGTAATTACTTTCCACAGGCAACACTTCATCCTGCCAACCTGATTAAAGGCGATGTGTACCAGAAGCCAAAGAGCAACAGGACTCTGACATCAAAGTGTGTACCTTGTAAACAACAGTGCAGTCACATGCACACAGTAAGCACTAAATAATTGTTTGTAGAAGACGTTATATTTGCCCTTTGACAGACAGTGTAACTAGTGATTTTCTGTTGAAGCATAATAGATTTTTAACGAGCAAATTGAGCAGACCATAAGAGGCTTTGAACTGTCCTTTATTACAATTATCCCACTGTAGAAGATCTGCCATCCCAAGGTCTCCACTCACATCATCTCATTTACATCTACACCAATTAACTGTTTAACTGTTCCCATTTCTTCACAGATGTAACAATCAGACAAGCAGTTCTACTTTATCATAGTCTCAACCTGAATTGAGTCGGCTGATTAGAGTAATCAGGTAATCCTGAAGTGTCAAGTTATTTGAAGAGAGGAGTGTTTAGAGATACCATCCTCAAGAGGGACTTATAGCGCAATTAACTCAACTTTATAGTGGACATTTGTCTCAGTTTTTACTTATTTGTTTCTGGTTATTGTAACATTTCTTTGGTGACTTTTTCAAGATATGAAGTCTGTCGAGAAGTAGTGGCCACACCCAGATCTGATGTTAGAAATCAAAAGCTTGTTATGCTTGCCTTGTTTGCCTCTGGAACATGGCCGACTACTTGGACTCAGCCAATAAGAGGGACATGTCCTGGATTTTGAGTGAGAAGTTAGTGACCTAGAGAAGGAGGGACAGTGACAGACCCATCCTGACTGTAGCAGCAACATCCAGTTTTGGGGGTATCAACAGCAGCTCCAGGTGACGAGTGCTAATGGGAGCTGTATAAGCCACGATGCCAATGCGCAGGGCTCATGGCAAGCGGGTCCTCTCTAGTCCGGCTCTGTATGCAATTTTTTCACTTCTATGAATTACCCAAGATACTCTTCCAATAAATATGTCTGCTGTTTAAATAGGCATGCCTTTGTTATTTGGAAGTGTAAAAAACCTTAACTAGGACAACTTCTGAGTAAAGCATACTTGGATAGGTTACACATTTGACACCCTTTTATTTTTTAATTAATTAAGCTCTATGTCCAAGGTGGGGCTTGAACTCACAACCCCAAAATCAAGAGGCACATATTCTTCCAGATGAGACAGCCAGGCACCCTCCCTTCTTTATTTTTAACATCAACTCCTGTTTGACCATTTAGAGCTGATTCAACTCACTACTACCTAACAGCCAATGGTTTTATTGGACAGAGTTTTCACATTTATCCGTATAGCAGCAGTGTCAGTATAATTCTGTATTGGAACATTTAATTGCATTTCGTCCTTTTCAGTCTTATATAACCTCTGTAAATTAGAAAAGTAAAATTACTGATACTAAGGATGTAAACATAAGTATGTTTACATTAAGAGTTGGGACAATGATAGAAATGTGATCCCCAAAACCAGCCAATCTCTAACCTCAAGTGGTTATACATACATCTCCGTGAAATGGTTTGTGTGTGTTTACACAGAGACATACACACACATATATTGAAAAACAAAATTAAGATTGTGTCATAATAAAGAATAACTAGAAGTTTTTATAACTTTTAGCTCTCTGATACAGTTCTTTCCCCCTTAATGTGTACATTAACTTTCATACATACAACTTGTAATAATGTATCACATACAAACCAGATGACCTACACATGCCAACCCATTATCATGTTAATATGATTTTTATGACAGAAGGAAGTTTATATTTTAAACAGCAATACAGTGGCATCAACAAACAAAATTAGACATCTTCCTGACAAAAGAAATTACCATCTTTGGATGATTCAAAAATTTCAAAAATCTTCAAAGCAAGATTCAAAAATGGAACTTTGGTAAAAATTTGTCATGCTGTTTCATGAATACTCTTATTTCTTTGGTGTAAACAAGTCAGATAAAAATTAATGAGGAGCACTTGGGTGGCTCAGTCGGTTGAGCATCTGATTCTTGATTTCCTCTCAGGTCATGATCTCAGGGTCATGGGGTTGAGCCCTGCTTTGGGCTCCATGGGCAGCATGGAGCCTGCTTAGGATTCTCTCTCCCTCTCTCTGTTCCTCCCCCACGTCTCTCTCTCTCTCACTCTGTAAAAAATAAACAAGTATTTAAAAAAAAAATTAATGATAAACTACAAGATTGCCATTTAATCCACACATTTAAAGTGGATTCCAAAATTTAAATTAACACTTAATGGCACTGGAGGGGGTAAAGGGCATTAGGACTTAAGAGGCAACCTTAAGCACTCTACCTGGCCACCACAGACACTCCTGTGTAAGGATCAGTAGAAGATATACATTGGTTCTTCATGGATTCAAAGGTTTCCAGGAATCTAGGCAAAACAAACTGACTTATTTTCTAGCTCTTTGTACTCCTACCCTTAGCCACCTAGCCCAACATTTCTAGTCAGAGAAGCTCTGCAGAAAACTCAGCTCCAAAGTTTCCTTCCGTTCGCCTGAAAATTTCATTCTGTTTTTTGTCAGCCAATGAAAAAAAACAGAATCCACCTTGTTAAGGTGGTTCTCTTGTGACTGAGCAGTTTATCTGTTCCAGGGAGTACTTGCATTTTCAAAGAGCAATAATAAACAGAACCAAGTATGTTCTAGAGAAATACGTGAGCACAGGAACCTTTCTGCTCCTCTTTTCCATTCCAGGATGCAATTTACCCATTTTCTAGCAAGAGACTGCCAATGGAGCAGCCACTGCAGAAAAGGTGCCAATACAAGCTTTAAGAAAATGCATATTTTGTAAAGTAAGAGGCCATATACAGAATTTGGTTATCCACCAAAGAGTCTTTATTTCTTAGAAGCCAAAATAACAGGCCAATAATGGTCCCTCTGAGATGTTTCCTCATCACTGAATGTTAAGGCTTCTAAATCTTGGAAATCACACAGAGATGAAGACCTCTTCTCCAAGTTTATTCCTACCTGAATGCAAATAAGTGTGTATGAGATGGAACCTAAACTAATTCCTTAACTGACATTCAATCTCCTCTTCTTGCCCAATGTGGGACATACCTGCTATCACCCTGGACTGTGGGGTTCTCATCATTAAGTGTTGTCTCTGAAACAATGACCTGTTGTTAAGACCTGGGAATAAATTAAGTTTTGCCAAATAGTTATTATATAAAATGCTTACTAGCGGTATCTTGCAGCTTTATAGTTATATAAAAAAAAAAAAAAACTAAAAGGTTATAAGATTGTATCTTCTGACAAGACTAAATTTAGTTCCAGTAATTTTCATGCAATCTTGTCTTTGCTCACAGTTTCAATGATCAAAGGTAAATCATACTTGCGTGTCCTTAAAAAAAACAAACAAAAATTATAATAGCCATGACACTTTTCACGTCTTCACTTTTTTTTTAATGTTTATTTTTTAAGAGAGAGAGAGAGAGAGAGAGAGAGAGACAGAGAGACAGAGAGACAGAGTGCGAGTGGGGGAGGGACAGAGAGAGGCAAACACAGAATCCGAAACAGGCTCCAGGCTCTGAGCTGTCAGCACAGAGCCCGACATAGGGCTCGAACTCACGGACCGCGAGATCATGACCCGAGCCAAAGTCTGATGCTTAACCGACGGAGCCCCTTCATGCTTTCATTTTTAAGCAATATGAAAAAAAAAGTCATAGTGATTTAAAAAACACAAAATCTGGCATTCATTTATTGAAGTAAATCTTGTGAATCAAAAACAGACAGCAATTAAAAATATACTGGTTTATGGCCACCTGGGTGGCTCAGTAAGTTAAGCGTCCAACTCTGGATTTCAGCTCAGTCATGAATTCACAGTTAGTGAGATCAAGCCCTAAGTCAGGCTCTGTGCTAACAGCTCCCAGCTGACAGCTTGGGATTCTCTCTCCTTCTCTCTGCCCCTCCTCTGCTCATGTGCACACGGGCACACTCCCTCTCTCTTAAAATAAATACATAAACTTAAGTGTACATATATGTATTTTTTTAAATATAAACAATGTAATTTATCATGAACCATAAATGAAAACAAATACTACTTCTAATAATATTTTTGATTGTTAGGTTTTGGCAAGTTTCTATATCAAGGCATTACTGAGAATGTAAAAACTGTATATTGTGTATGTGTGTGCAACAGAGAAATTATAATTTTCAGAATCTCAGAAATAAAAGACCTCAGAGAAACAAAACTAAAGGCTCACATAGTTAATAAGGAAATTCCGTGGCATTATTTGCTCATGGTAATGTCTAGCCAGATGAAACTTTGATGTGCATCACCTTAATGTATCCCAAAGACTGCACAAACCTGTCATCCGACTCTCAAGGTCTGTATTTTGCCACAAGTTCCTGGAGGATGAGTCTAGCTCTGGAACAAGTTAATGATCTTCCTCAAACAAAAAACACATATTGTTTTTTGTTTACCCCTGCTTTTAATTTGGAACCCAATTTAGGATCACAAGATTCTAGAGTTTTAGACCTACAAGGAGCATTTTATGTCACCTCATTCTACTCCTCTCTAAGTAAAAGTAACTTCTTTGTCTCAGGTCAAACTGCCAAGTAAATGGAAAAGCTAAGACAAGAATTTAGGTTCCTAATTTGGAATCCAGGTCAGAACTATATCCACGGCACTGAGCATATAAATCAGGTTTCTTTCATCTGCAAATAACTGGAAACTCAACTCAAACTGACAAGATCAGTAAAGGGTTTATTTGATGATGGAACAGGGAAGTATAGAGGTAAGGTGTAATTCAGTGTTTGCTGACTGGACACCTCAGCATCATCATCAAGAAATCAAGCGTCCTATGATCCAAAGGCCTTGGTCTTAGGAGAGCCAAGTTCCAGATAAGCGGGTAAAGAGGTTTCCCCTCCTCATACAACTACTGAAGAAGAAATCACCTAAATCCGTCCTTCTAGAGAATGGAAGGTCATGTGTTAATTAACTGAGCCCTAGGGTATTACAAGAACCAATCACCATTTCAAGAGACAGTATGTGTGACCAACTGGTCAGCATCATCCAAACAAAATGGAAGTTACATGAGATGGGTGGACCAGATGTCGAAGAGACAGTCACAGTATCTATCATGTAAGAGAATGTGGAGACATAACTCCTTTTACATGAACAATTATCTACTAGTTGTCATTCCTTAGTGAACATTCTCAATTATATAGAGTTAAACTTCACATAGATAACCAAGCAACACGACCCCCAAAATCTTTAAACTTTGTGATGTGCCTTTCGTTTTGTTTATATAAATATTATTACAAAGAAAGCAGGGATAATTAAAAGACTGTAAGTATACAGTGAATATTTTATAATGAGATATGCTATTTTTATTTAGATTTTATATCAACATGACAAATACAATATCAATATACATTAAATGTACATATATGGCAAAATGTTTACTTACATTTCTCATAATCCCATCTTAAAATGGCATTACCTCCTATGAATGTAAAGTCATAACTACTGAAATAACTTACAGTGATTTTCTTTTTCTGAGAGTAATCTATAAGATCTTTCATAATATTGTAAATATCAAGAAAACTAAGCAAGCAAATGCCATATACCAAAGCTCAATCTAATCTGTTGTCACAATTATGTTTAGATTTACTGACTGATCTGGGGAAGGTGGAGACTGAACCAAGAAAGAATACCAAGACTCATGTAGAAAATCTGTGTAGGAACTGAAACTGATGCATCCTGGGTAACCCTTGTAAGACAGGTAAGAGTCAAAGGCAGAAAGGTTAGTGGGACTTATGAGGAAGGCAGGACCTAGTAGGAGGGTATATCTGCTTCTTTCAATAGAGATAGCCCAACTGATTATCTCATTTTCTGACACTTACAACTAATTCCCATACTGCCAACAAAAAAAATCATAATTCCATTTTTTAAAAATTTGTCTTAATATTTATTCATTTTTGAGAAACAGAGTGCAAGCGAGGGAGGAGCAGATAGAGAGGTAGACACAGAATCAGAAACAGGTTCCAGGATCCGAGCTGTCAGCACAGAGCCTGACGCAGGGCTCGAACTCACAAACAGCGAGATCATGACCTGAGCTGAAGTCAGCCGCTTAACCGAATGAACCACCCAGGTGCCCCCATAATTCCATTTTATTAAAGAAGGTACAGCATAAATAAAATTGTAAGATGGGAGAAAACTCACAGAGGGTATTCTATAAGGATATCCAACTCAATAAAATGGATTTCAAAGAGGGGCGCCTGGGTGGCTCAGTCAGGTAAGCCTCTGATGTCAGCTCAGGTCATGATCTCACAGTTTGTGGGTTCAAGCCCTGTGTTGGGCTCCATGTTGATAGCTCAGAGCTTAGAGTCTGCTTCAGATTCTGTGTCTCCCTCTCTCTCTGCCCCTCCCCAGCTCACTCACGTTCTCCCTCTCTCTCTCAAAAATTAATAAACGTTATCCAAAAAAAAAAAAAATTAAAAAATGGATTTTGAAGTGAAAACACATTTCTTACACTACTTCTGATATGCTCTCTTTGGATGCAATCTATTCTACATGTGTATCGTAGGGGAGGCAGAGCAACACAGGGACACCATGGAACTTTCTGTAAAATATCATAAATGTAAACACTGCAGGGCGCCTGGGCAGCTCAGACAGTTAAGTGTCAGACTTCGACTCAGGTCACGATCTCACAGTTTGTGGGTTTGAGGTCCACGTCCAGCTCTGCACTGACAGCTGGGAGCCTGGAGCCTGCTTCAGATCCTGCCTCCCTCTCTCTGCCCCTCCCCTACTTGCTCTCTCCCTCCCTCTCAAAAATAAATAAACATTGAAAAAATGGAAACATTGCAATTCCTCCAGTGAAAGACCCTAAGAAACTAAGTGCCATGGCAATGGTGATTGTACTTTCAGAATTTTTCAAGTATCTTTCACTTTATAAGAGAACCTTAAACATCTGAAACAAGACATAGATTTTTGTATCTCACACTTCTTACCAAGTATTACAGAAATCTTTTTCCTACAATTGTGTTTCGACCATATTAGACCTGCCCTGAAGAGTACCAGTCCATCTGCTGCTAGAAAAGAATTGAAGTTAAAAAATATCATTTCAAAAACTAAATAGTATATCAATATTTTCCAGTCTGTACTCCAGAATTCAGCATGACCTCCCTCAAACTGTTTAATGTTTCATGATACATTTTCAAAGCTACCTGCCCCCAAAGGTCCCTCCTAATGATAGAAGAGGAACATGTAAGGTTTACTCTATACAAGGAGAGGGCAAGGTGAATAAAAAAGATAAGCCAGGAAGGAGCCAGCATCGAAAGAGCCTATGATTTTGGAAAAGGTTAAAATTTACAAAGAGAGAATAGTTATTTATTCAAGTATTATAATATACAATAAAATGTCATTGACACTGGTAGACTGGCTAACAAGCAATTGGATTTAGGCATGAAGACATTAGAGAATTTTAAGAACAATATCTGTGAATATGGGAAGCAAGATTCTATAGAATCGGGGATTAAAGTTACATATTTTTGAGGGATAGGATACTGGAAAGATGCCGATAAAACTATACCCACAATCACTATGAAGAATATTCATTTTTAAAAAATAAACAAGGTTATTTTGACTCTCAGATATTAAATTGCATTAATACAGGGGGAAAAAAACATCAATGCATGTTACTAGCACAGTAATATAAAAAACAGATTAATGGAATTGAACTGAAAATCTAGAAACAGAGGTGTCATTTCAATTGCAGTTTTATGATAAATTCTTTAATAAGTGGAGACATGATGTTGGAATCATTAGTTAACTATTGGGCTAGAAAGAAAAAAAAAAAAAAAAAAGGTAAGGTGCTCACTTCACTGCATGTGCCAAAATCGTTTCAAATGGATTAAGAGGTTAAATGAATAGAGAAAAAGGGGGTGGGGGGGCAGTTTACAGAAACAATAAAATAATAAATTAAAGAAAAGGAATAATGTGAGACTTTTTCCTAAACAAAACAGTGAAGACAGAAACTATAAAGAAAAAGATGGATAACTACGCAAATTAAAAAAGGAAAGGCAGAGGCAAGTTGTAGTCAACGTGAACATCATGACTGGGTGTGCACAGCTGTCCAAGCACGGAGCCCGTTTAAGCTACAGCAGACACAGTCCTCCGTGCTCATCAGAACCGACACTCAGCTAACGAATTTTAAAGGAATGATAAAGCAGCGTGAAATCCTAATATGTAAAAGCTCATACAAATAAGTTACAAAAAATAAACCCATGAAATAAAATTTGGCAAAAGACAGAAACAGGAAATTTACTGAAAAAACAAAAAGCCAACTAACAACAAGAACAACAAAATACAAAATCATTCAGTCACACTGGTCACCAACACAGGACACAGTAAAGTATCATTTTTTATTTTTTTAACTGAAAATCAGAAAAAAAAAATTTCAAAAGAAATGTAGATAATAGGAGTTAAGGGTTGGGAAAGTAGGAACATGGTAGTGAATCTAAGCAAAGTATACCGGAGGCCAGTTTAGCAACATGCATCAAAGGCTTGCTTTCATACAGAATGTATGCATTTAAAATACTCTAGAAGAATACCAAGTATTCACAACATAACTACTATAATTCTAGGAAACAGATAAACCTTTATCTTCAAACAGATTTACTACAGTGGTTTTTAGGATAAAGTATGAAAAGAACATCAAAATGTAATAAATACCTCCTATT
The DNA here is from genome assembly GCF_023721935.1 of Panthera uncia. NCBI lineage: Eukaryota > Metazoa > Chordata > Mammalia > Carnivora > Felidae > Panthera > Panthera uncia. Next base: position 83,058,053 of record NC_064816.1, read on the forward strand.
ACATCAATCTGGCATGAGAGGGATCTTAGATATTCCAGAAAAAATATGAAATCCTTACAGTATAGTTCTAAGGGAGAAAGAAACCTGCCAAATAGTAACTACAGTATTACATAAAACACTCAAGTGTGTGTATTCTGTCTCCCTTAACTTACATTCAGCTCTGGTAGCTCCTACCTTGAACTCTCTCCTTGTCTTTATTTTTCTCAATCTTTAACTCTCCTACATATCTTATTCTCTTTCTCCCCTCTCCTGGGGCAGTACCCATGGTGATGAGAAGGAATGTAGCCAAACGTTAACAGCGGTCATCTTCAGGTAAGAAATTAGAAATTACTTGCTTCTATCTTGGAATTTCCCAAAATTTTAATAGAAAAAAAGTGAATGAAAAAATGCAGAATATTTTTAAGTGAGTTAAGTAAGGATGACGATGCCTGGAAGTCAAAGGAAAAAGGAAAGTGAGACAGAAGCTTGCATTACTCAAGAGTTGAGGCAGAGTGCCTGTAGCTGAGTACATTGTCCAATTACAGGTAGGGGTGAATGTGAGAGTGAGGAGAGGCACATGTGAGGAAGTTTGCAGGAAGGGCAATGGCACTCACGGAGGGTTTGTTTGTTTGTTTTAAGTAATTAATTTATTTTGAGAGAGAGAATGGGAACATGCAAGTGGGGGAGGGGCAAGATTGAGAGAGAGAGGATCCCAAGCAGGCTCTGCTCTGTCAGTGCAGAGCCCAATATGAGGGGTTTGAACTCATGAATAGTGAGATTGTGACCTAAGCTGAAATCAAGAGTCGGATGCTTAATCGACTGAGCCACCCAGGGGGCCCCACGGCAGGTTATTTTACAAGAGTGAAACACTGGACTCATGCAAAGGACTATTATTACTACAGTTAGCAGTAGGCTACCGGTCTTGGCCGGACCTAAGCACCCAGCCACTAGCAGGTGCCTGGGGCTGTGCTATAGAGAAGACCCAAGGTACTTAATTAATGTGGATCCTTGGACAAACTCTGAATAAACCTAGCTTTCTAAAAAAGAACCAAAGTTTTCCTTGTCTTGTGGGCTCTGGCTCATAAATGTTGATACAGAGTTCATAATTTTAGACTCTATTCTAGCCTCCATGTCCTTGAAAACAGTCAAGGAGAGCATCCTTTATTAAGAACGGAGAAAAGTTAATATTTGCCATATTATCTATACCATCATATTCATCTTGGCGACAGACCTGAGAGAATCCTATGATGTTATAAACCTATTAAGCTTGCTCAGAAGCTGAGTACAGTGTAAGAATAAATATTAATGAAATCGGCATCATAAACGACTACAAATTAACGTGATCCCATTGTGTGCCATGCTGCAGCGGAAACGTCCGCCTGGACACAGTTCAGAGTTGTGCGAGGAAAGAGGACGAGACTACGATTACACAATGGCAAGGAGTCGGAGACGCAGCAGGGGTGGCCTCACTGCTCTATGTTTGGAAAACTGTCTTAAAGCCTTAACTGATGAATAAAAAGCCACTGGTTTGTCCGGGTATTTGCTACTTTCCCTCTCACTGTGAGGGTAATATAGCATACAAGTTGAATTGTCTTTGTTTATTTTTTAGGTTTATTTATTTATTTTGAGAAAGTAAGAAAGCACAAGTGAAGGAGGGCCAGAGAAAGAGGGAGAGAGAATCCCAAGCCGACTCTGCACTTTGAGCACGAAGCCTGAGGTGGGGCTTGAATCCATAAAATTGTAAAGTGGGACACTTAACCAACTGAGCCACCCAGGCACCCCTGGGACCCAGAATGGTCCTGTCCTTCATTCACTGGGGTCTGAGAAGATGCAAGGATCAGCTTGTTACGTAAAGAAGCCAAGGATGACCCTGGTAATGGACTCCTAGGCTATCTCTTCTCAGCAGGCTGAGTCCTAGTCACTCAAAAGCCCACCAGCACCAATCTCAAATGTTACAAACCAACTGTCCTAAAAATAGCCCAAAGGGATGTTTAACCACTGAGCAGCTGCCTCCTTCACATACTCCTGCACACCCCACACGTATGAGTCACAGAAAGCCCTGGGCCATGGAGCCCCAAAGATACTGCTACCATTCACAGCTCTCTGACCCAGGATGCCCTGCAGTACTTAAGCAACACCACCTAGACAGGGAAGCCCCAGCCTGCTGGCCCTCTCCACCAGGCACTACCACACCCTCCTCCCCTTCAGGATGGTGGCCTCTGTGCCATAAGCTTGCGCATAGTCACCTGTTGTGAGGGAATTGCCCTCTCACGCAACCCTGTCCATGCGCTGCCCAATTAAGCTTGTTGCATGTGACTGCCTCTCACGGTCATGTCTTTTCCCTCAATCACTCCCCAAATTCCTACACAGCCCAACCTTGAATACTCTTGCGGGTGCAGCCAGGTATACTTCAAGATTGCAAAGGGTCACAGTATACAGTAGCTACCCTTGAAGTAGTTATTTCCTGATTTACTTGTAACACATAAGGGACTTTAAAGGTTTGTAAACTCTACCTCTTAAATGAACCAAATAACTGTTATAAGAAACCTTAGCTACTGGGTAGGAGTGATAAAAGGTCTCAGAGACAGGACTAAAGAGACATATTATGACACCTGTGGCTTGGAACACATTGGCTGGATCCACTTTGATAAACGGACCGTCTAACATTTTCTCAAAATGGAACCATTTGGAGAGTAAAAGGGGGTGCTAAATATATAAATACATGGGACAACAAACAAAATTGGAACTTTCCTGGGCAAAAGGAAACATAAAGGTCCTCTAATCATTTTGGCTATAACACATTGAAGAATTAGAGACTAGAGCTCACAGGACTCTCAATGAAGAATATAGGTTATGAAGTGTCTCTCCCACTTGGTGATGGATTGCATTACACACGGTAGATAGGCACAGTCGACCAAACACAGTTAGGAGTATATATCTGAATAATTAGGTCTGATGTTTGTAGATCGACGATGACAAAGGCACAGACAGAGTCCAAGAACTTCTTGAAATATGAGAGTGCTGTCACAGATTATCCAATCGCCGTGTTTCTCCTCCTTTGTCTTTTCTGTCTCCTTCCATCTCTGCCCGCCAGGCCACAGACACTTCCAAATTTTTCCCTTTCTCCTTCTCTCCCTTATCTACCTACATAGCAATTTTGTGCCTGTCAATAGCTTCCATGAACATCTATCTGTCATCCAGACAGCACTGTGAAGCTTGTTGCGGGAGACAGACCCCGATGATGGGGAAACACTCCTTTGTGGGACACGGTGGATGGCATCTCTCAGAAATCTCTGCCCTTTCTATCATCCCCTGTCTATGCTGTTGCCCTGCTTCTTTACTCTGCCACTCCCTCTATCCCTTCTCTTGTTAGACTTGTTTTTCATTCAATTTTTTTAAGTAGGCTCCACACCCAACTTGAGGCTTGAACTCACGACCCTGAGAATGAGTTGCATGCTCTACCAACTGAGCCGGCTGAGCGCCCCATCTTCTCCTTACACTTCTGAAGAAGCAATGGATTTTTAACTACTCACAGGAAATTTTTATCCTCAAGTATTTGAACATATACCCACACATAAGTTGTCTATCCAGAAAAAAAACAAAAAGCCCTCACTGAAATGGACACAAGGTTCAGTAGAGCTTTATGAATAGAGAGAGAGAGAGAGAGAGAGAGGTAAGAATTCTATAGCTTTTTAAAATCTAAAACATTAAAATGCAACATTACAGATTGATTTCTTCAAAGTCTTTAATTTTCTAGTTTCGCTCTCTTCCCCAAGTTTCCCCACTCTCATATTCTGAGTCACTGACTCTGATTATTGATGTAGCACAGGCTGGTCGGGGAAAGGCAGATTAGATCATGTCTCAGTACCTCATCTGGCCTTAAAAAGCTTTAGTTTATTCTGATAAGAAAGAAGGAAGCAAAAATAAAAATGTTTTATTAAAAAAAAAACTTCCCCGATGGGTTTTTACTTCCTTAGCCCAAGTTACTTTGTCTCGTTGCCTTTTTAAGTGTGTGTGGGTTCTTATTTTTTCCTTATTTTTACCCCCATTTATAAAGATGAAATGGTCTCCATGAGCTGCTAGGAACATATCTGACTTATCTATAGGTTTCAAAAGCACAGCAGGTCCAGGGCATAGAAAAGACAGGCAGGGGCTCTCTGCCTCCTGTATCATTTAACAAGCACCTATAGATTAAAAGAGCGATTTCTTTTTTAATCATCAGATGATCTAATTTACAGTTCATTTACAATTTATTATCACTCTCCTTTGAACGCTCTTGTTTTAATAAAATAGGCCTTCAGCTCAGGGCAGTCACAATTAGCACCAGTGTATTTTCTTTTCTTTTTCAAGGATTTCCAGAAAGTGACTTCAACACCAACTGTCTGGTTACTGACATACAAATCAATTAACACACGGGAGAGCTAGCCTAGACATTTTCCTTCTCCTTTTCCTCAGTGTGTCCCTTGTTTATTTTTATAAAATATTTCTTACTAATTTAAGTCATATTTAGCCAGGCAGTTTAGCAGTAAGGCAGCCTCAAGAATGGATGCTATACTTGGTTGGAATGTTCTGGAGAAAAAGCCATATTGAATTCTATGACATCTCCACCCAATCGCATCCCACTGCATAGTTTTGTTTGTTTTCAGTTTTCCTTCTCATACACAACATCTGTCCTATATGCTTCACTGCACCATCTTTTCAATGAAAAGAAAAAAATGCAGCTGAGAGAGGAAATGAATATCAAATGCAGAACTCCCAGGAGAGCTGACCCAAATTCTCAAAAGATAGCATTAAAATGCACTTTCTACTTTCAGATCTGGGATATCATAATATGATTCCTTAACGATTCAAATGTCATGTATTTGGCAAGCTATATTTGACAAGCCTTTAAAAAAATGATGTGGATATTTAAAAAATACCGAGAAAACAAACTATGGCTTTCTCATGCCATAAATATAAAGGGATAAAGCTCTGAGAGTCACGAGGACTAATAATAGAACTTGTTTATATTCTTACTCTTACCTTGGTTACAGCCTTTCACACTGTTATGCTTTTCTCTGCTCTTATGTGGAGCAGAGCAGTGGATGCTGGGTGCTTGCTAACGCTGTCTGTCTGCTGTATGGAATATCAGGAATGCTTGAGGTACAATCTTCCCAAGTATTTTATATATAGGTCTTCAAGGGCCACAGAGTAAACATTCTCACAGTTGTCTTCCTGACATTCATTCCAAGATTAGAACTTGTTTTTGTTATTCAATATTTCTATTAAAGATGTTATTTTTTCCTGGCTCCCTCTGGTCCCATCTCTGTCCTCCAAAAGTTATCCTATCAACAATTGAAAGGAAATTGAGGGGAGGCAGGACTGCTTTGGGATTAAGGATCCTAGGCGAAAGACAGAAGGAGCGCTCATGTCGAAAGCTGGCTTCTTTGGATTCCCTACCTAATAAATACACACACACACACACAAATACTTAGCCTCTTTATTAAGAATCACTGAATTGATATATTTTGTTAAGTAGTCTAGGCAGATTAAAAATTATTCCTACTTAAATATTTGTATCTCACAAATGCACACTTGTCTCATTCAGACACTAGTTTAATATTCCATATCTGTAAGGAATCTGATGCTAATTGAGCAGGTTTTCTTCTGGTATTAATTTTAATTATTTAGAGCAGCATGTAGCTCTTCATAATTTCCCACCTGACAACTGGGACCCAAAAGAACAGCTGCCTATGGTTTTATGCTCCTATGAACACACTGGATATCAGAGAGTCAATAAGCTTAGGCATGAATTCTCTGTGTGTTCCATTGAGGTTATGAAAATGAATCCTTTTGGAGGAGTTCAGAGGGATCGCAACTGAGAATGATGTCCAAGCCACTGTGCAAAGTGCGATGACAGTCAGAGATCTCAAAGGAGCTGCAGGAAGAAGGGCTCCCTGCTGAAGTGAACACAGCCCATAGTTAAATAATAAATCACAGTCATGCAGCCAGCCCGTAACAGCCACTACCTATCAGAAAGGCACTATGACCACATAGTGCAAATATTTAGTTCCACACAGTTGTATATCTTGATGGGATACAAGTGAAGTAGTTATCTATTTGTCCTTTCTCAAGAAGATGAACACTATTTGTTGAGAGATGAAACGATATTTGAATTTATCCACTGCAAAAAAGTATAATAAAACCTAGTTACATATAGCCCTACATTTAAATATACCCCCTAGCATGACTGTAAGAATCAAATGCCCAACATATACATAATTTAGCACAAACATCTTCTGACACCTCACATATTTTTTTCTTCTCTTGCAAAAGAACAAAAGGCTTCCTGCATGAACACAAGGTAGCATATTTACTCTCAGATATGCCAATTCATTATACAATGAACCATATGAATTATTCATTTTGAAGTTGCAATTGTTTGTGGACAGGAGTGTGCAGAGGCCCAGAATCAAAAGGTAAGTAACAAGAGGAAGAGAAATGGACACAGGGAAAAGGGGCTGAGCATTCCAAAGAATGTAAACCAGCTATATAATTAATCTCTAACTTCAAAATATGACAAAGAAAAGTCTCTGTTTAAAAACAAACACTAAACATTTTAAGAAATAGTAAATATTATTCTCAGTGAGTAAAGATTTAGAGGGGAAAGAACCACACAGTGTAACCTACCATGGTCGCAATATAGTTCACTGATCCTGACTGTCTTTTGACAAATACTTGGCCAGCTATTGGCCCAAGCCAACTGAAATTCCAGTCTTCTCTATGAAAACACTAACACTGACAGCATTTCAATGAATGTGACTTAAAAGGGAAGTGGTTGTCTTTTTTTTCTTTTTAGATAGAAATAGAGTGTGAGCAGGAAAGAGGGGCAGAGGGAGGGAGGCGGCGGGGGGGGGGGGGGGGAGGGGGGGGGGGGGGGGGGGGGGGAGAGAGAGAGAGAGAGAGAGAGAGAGAGAGAGAGAGAATGAATATCTTAAGCAGGCTCCACATCAAGTGCAGAATCTAATGCAGGGTTCGATCCCCGACCCTGGGAACATGACCTGAGCCAAAATCAAGAGCCAGACACTCAACCAGCTGAGATACCCAGGTGCCCCAGGCATTATCTTTCTAATATTTAGAACTCCAGTAGCTAGTAGAGTGGCTTATATAGACCAGTGATGAGTAAACACTATCGAGTAAATCCACCTTATCACTGTCACCAGGATACTGACGTAATATGCTTTCCTCAAGACAATTATTATCCACTGAAAAGACTTTGCCACATCTGTCCTTTAACTCTTTTTCATTCCCTGAAAGAAGAACTTGCATCACTGCTGTAACTTCTGAAGTTTAACCTGGAAGCACTGTAGAACAAATTGAAGACGAAAGAAACTAGTAGTTGAAGTATCATTTCAAAAGTTGTCACTATATTCCAGATGAGAGTACTCTTCTGGACTGAAGTAGTGTCTGTGAAAGAAAGACTAAGGAGAGAGGCCAACATAACACAGGAAGGATCAAAAGGATGCCTCAAACAGTGACATGCGCGAGGCATAGAAGGACGATCTGTTGCTATTTCAGTCTTATTCAATGCAAAAATAGAGAATTCAAGAAGAAAACAGATATACCTTTCAGCAATATTATACTGAATAAAAACAGGCACATAGAAAAGAAGCAAGAGTCCAAACTAAGTCGAGTTAATACGTAATTTTATATAAGCAATATAAATGTAGTATATTTCCAAACAGAAACTGCATACAGTATGTTATTGTTAATTAATTTTTACTTTTCCTAAATAGCACAGATAGATGCTTAATTTAAAAGTCAATCAGGATTTCAAGTCATGTAAGAATAAAAGAAAGCATTATATTTAAAAATTCTGCCACACCCTTTTCCGCTCCCAGCAGATTCCCAGAGCCAATCATTTTTGAAATCAAATTCAGTCATATTCATTCAATCGTATTAACCCTCTTTTGTTATATAACTTTATTTTTAAATATAACATGCTAAAACTGCTATATTTTTAAAATTTAGATAATATCCATAGAATGTCTTCAGTGAAAACTATTTAGTTTTCTTATGTTACTCCCCCTTCCCCACTACACACACACATAAACACTTTTTCCCTCCTTCAATTCTTCCATCATACATAGTCACAACTTTTAGATAATTCAGTATTCAGAGTGGATATACTAAGATGGCAATGTAAATATTAGTCATAGCTAAGCCATTCAGTGTACCATGGTAACATTTTCTTTCTTTTACAGCCTTTTGATTTCCCTGGAGTTATACATTGCCAGGTTCTTAAAAGAAATGGCCAATCCCATTGGTCAACACAATGAACAATTTATCTGCTTTGTGCTTTCCTGGGAGGTATCACTCCAGACCCCTCCATCATTCTGCACCTGTTTGGACTAATTGATTCCTGTCCTGCCACTCTGTTGACATCTAGTAATTTCCTTATCTTTTCAATTTTCAATGCTGTGTTTTTGTTTTGTTTTGTTGAATTCATATACAGTACTATATTCCTTTTTATTACTTCCCTTCTCATTTTGCTGGAGTCCTCCTACCAGTAGTTTCCTAAGAAAGAGTGCATGGGAGAACAATTTGCTGAGAATTTACTTGCCCTACCTCATACTTAATTGATAGTTTGACTTGGGTATATAATGTAGTTTAAAAATTACCATTCCTCAGAATTTTGAAAGCATCTCCCACTGTTTTTAACTTCCAGCATTATTCTTTACAAGTATAATGCCTTTGACTTTTATTCCAGTGTACTGTCCTTTATTTCTCTCCCCAGAGCTGTAATATCTTCTAACATTCTTAAACCTCTTGTCAATGTCTTTTCTTTCTTAGATTTCAAACTTAGTGATTCCTATCAATCTGGGTTTCATGTCATTTAATTACAGGAAATTATACATTATATATATAATTGATATATATGTAAATACTTATATGACTATATGAATGTGAATTCATGATGTATATTAAAATATATAATAAAAACCACATACGTCCATACTTTGTCTTTCACTCCTTTGTGTTTCTTTCCCTAGGAAAGTGCTCTCAACTTTATCTTCCTTCCCTCTACTTAGTGTTTTTATTTCCCTTATCAATTGTTATATGTTCTCTGAATTATATATAGCACTCTAATCTTATTTTACAAATATAAAATCTCTTAACTAAAGATTTCTTTATAGTTTTTAAAAACTTTTCCTCTGTTTCCTGAACTGTCTCTGTTGCCTCTGTTCTGTCCTTGTCTTCTTTTTATCCAGTTTGTCATTGTGAGTTTCTCATTATGTTCAAAACTTTCTTCAAATACCCGTAATCTTTGTCTTTCCTTATTTAAGAGTAAGGCATTGAAATGCTGATTAGAAGTTCTTTATGCACAGACTTCCTTTCTGATATGTGGGCTTTATCAAAGGGTGATCAGTTGGTGACCTGGCCATTTTGTTAGTGAATCCCAAAATGTAAGTCTCTGTAAGACTCACCTCTTGGCCACTATCTACAGAAATTAAAAATCTCCAAACATCTCTCTAATTATGGTAAAGACTTCATTTAACTCTTTGGGTTTTCCTCTTCAGGTTGATGATACCTCTTTTGGAATGATGACACGTTTCTCATCTCCTGGTTTCTTTGAGTCCAGAGCTCCCTGAGTTCAAACAAAGGCTGAGATCAGTGAAGATGAGATTGGGAATGGAACTTCTTCCAAACACTCTCAACCAGTCTTTGTCTTCAGTCCTACAATGAACTCAACCTTTCAAAGTCACCTTGTGGCTCTAATTTCTAAACTCTTGCAGAGCTCTGATGCACAAATGGGATTCTTTCTCAATGTAGTACATATTGATCATATATTATCCCAATGTAGGCACTTAGCTTTTTGTTCTTCTAAGTCAACGATCACTTCTCTCAACTTTTGTTAGCATCCCTTATCTAGCAATATCTTCTCTCTTCTATAATCTTTATCTTCACGGATTTAAGCCTCAATTCTTAATATTACTTTAATGGAGTTTGGGGAGTAACTAAATAAACACTCTTGTTTAGACCATCATGCTTAATCATAACTCTAGTGAACTTTCAAATTATTTTGTTTAACAGTAATGTGAGCTGCGGTAGCTATATTTTGATATGGTTAAATATACTAGGAAATTTACTTCTTACAATTAGAAAGTACTTAAAATTGATAATAAAATACTTTGTGTTTATTATATAAAATTCAAAGACCTTTATCCCAAGTCTTTTTCTCTTGAATCGAGGAATTCAGAGTTATTCACACTTGGTGTTTCTATACGGTGGCATGACTCATCATTTATTTTTACTGTAACTAGATTTTCTACTGCAACAAAAATATGACTTTTTGTACTTTGAGATGAGGTTATTTTATTCTTAGGAAAAAGAAATGTTTAAACATGAAAAGACTGACTAAAGGTTAATAATAAGTTGTATCATTAACTACCTCCTGACATTAAAAACCTATTTCAGAAGGAGGGAATCTAGCATGCTTAAATAATTACAGTAGAATCCCTTGTAACAAAACAGATGATCACCCAGATGCAGAATGGCTGTATCCCTGGAGACCAGCCATGCACAACAAAATTTAATCTAACAGTCTAGAAAGTATCCATTCTATCTTTCTGAAACTTCATCAGGGGGTTACACTAATAAATTTAGAGATGATTTTTTAAATTTACATTTGCCTACTTTTTACATTGCTAAAATGATTTTACTTTGTTTTTACAAGATGATATATTCACTTTATAAAAATCTAATTAGCAAAAGCACAAAGAAAAAAATGAAATCAGTCCAAAACATATCAACTGAAGATAACAAGTTTACAGAGACCTATGGTTATCAATATCTTTACATGCTAAAGTAAACAGGTAACAGGCAGAAGACAGGCCATCTAATTATCAGTTGCACAAAATCCTTCAAGGAAGAAAGTAAAATCCAAGGCATCATTATTTGGGAAGAAAACACGTATTTCTAATATCCCATTTGCCCATTTCCTCAAATATTCTAGAAAGGAAAACAAAAAAAAAACCTTGTAAGTCAATGTAAAATGGTCCTTCTTACAGTAAGTAACAAACATCAGAGGAGAAAAGATTCAACCATTCAATCTCAGTAACTAGAGTACCTGCCCGGCCTACTCCTATGCGCATCCAGGAAAAAAAAAAAAAAAAAGTTATGTCTCCACTATGCTCTGACTCAGACATTGTACTTGGAGGGGTGGTTTCAAAATTTAGCAGGACAAACTGTTTAGTGTATGAACGTAAATGAGTCACTCTTGCTATAACAGAGGACAACTTTATAACAGCAGAAAGGACTAAAGAGTAGGGGAAAATTACTATATTAACATGTAGATATTGAATAGGAAAAGCTGTTTCAATAAGTGACCCTTTTAAAATGGGGTTAACATCTCAGAGGATTTGTGACATCTGAATCAGTCTGCTCAATGTGTCCAGTGAAACGTTTGCAGCCTTAAGAGCCACAACTGTTACAGGAGATGATGCTTTGAACTACAATTAATTAGCAGAAAGACACATAATTAGGGGCAGGTGGCTAGCTGAGTCAGTTAAGCCTCTGACTTCCACTCAGGTTCCTGGGTTAGAGCCCCACCCACGCCTTGAGGCCCTGTGCTGACAGTTCAAGCCTGGAGCCTGCTTCAGATTCTTTTTTCCCTCTCTCTCTGCCCCTAACCTGTCACTCTCTCTTCCTCTCAAAAATAAATATTAAAAAATAAATTAAAAGAACAAAAAAGGAAGACACATAATTAGAAACCTTGTCGGAGTAGCAGGGAAGATTCTGATGAACTTAGAAGAATTTAGGCCTAAGAGACTTAACTGCATATTTTTACAAGCATGTCTGTTTTTAACGTTTATTTATTCTTGAGACAGAGAGAGACAGAGCATGAACAGGGGAGGGGCAGAGAGAGAGGGAGACACAGAATCCGAAACAGGCTCCAGGCTCTGAGCTGTCAGCACAGAGCCTGACGTGGGGCTTGAACTCACGGACCGTGAGATCATGACCTGAGCCGAAGTCGGACGCTCAACCGACCGAGCCACCCAGGCGCCCCAAGCATGTCTGTTTTTAAAGCTGCCAAACTCCTGTTCACTTCAGAAGCTAATGACTTAAAATGTAGCTATAGCATTCCCTGACCCCATCCCAACCCCAACAAGGTAAATTATTCTCTCCTATGTGTTATCATTGTACCCTGTATGTTCTTCATGGTTTCACGTGTTGTACAGCATCCTGATTAATTGTACATAAATATGAATTTAAATTCTTGTATCTCCATTATCTATGTACCTGGCTAATAGTCTAATAACCATTAAATAAAATTCTAACACTTGACAGCAAAAGGATTTCTTCATGTAGTTGAAAAATGCCTATTATATGCAAAGATCGTTTTATATTTCAGGATCTAGGATACTATGTTTATTTACTTAAAAATATCGTATTGCATGCATCACTCCATTCAATAGTATGACAACAACCTTGACAATCAACGTGACATAAAAGTCTCTGGACAGCTAATACTGAATAAACATACTATGCCCTCCTACCTTAATTTGGGGGGAAGTGTGTTTGAAGGACAATCTACCACTTGCTTTTGACAAGTGGTAGATTTAACTTTATCTGATTAAAAGTGTATTTCCTCTAATCTTATTGAAAAAAGCTGTAGAATAGAAAGAACACACAGAATTTGGTAGACTGGCAAACCTCAAGCATGGTCAACTTTCATTTTCAAAGAAATTAAAAAATAGAGAAGTTTTAGTGTATTACAGAATAAGAAGCGGCCTTATTAAAAAATATATATAGATTGCTAAGATGGAGTGGCTACATTTATTCCCAAGGTTACCTTTAGCCTTTTTAATCTAGCTGTGGTCTTCACTAATATCTGTGACTTATGGCTTTGTTCAGCTCATTCTATATAGCACCGCCTCTTAGGAATGTATTACATTTAAAGTGCTGGAGGCCAGTAATAAAGAATGTTGCTATACAACACAACGGGTAAAAACTAATCTTAAAAATTATTATATATTCATTCACCATATACAACCTTATTACCAAATGAGACCCAATCATAATTTTTTCCAATTACTCTTTTGTAAGGATATATCAGAAACAGAATTTAGTGCCAAAGAGTAGTTTTAATTAGATTCAAATAGAGTCTAACTGAGGTTTTAATAAACAAAATAAAAACAACTTTTCTTCTTAAATGCATTTAAAAAATTATGAAACGCATGAGTAATTAGAAAATGTTATTCAAAAACCTTTCGATTCAATACAAAGAAATATTTGCAGCTATTGTAGAACATAAATGTTACTTAGAATTACTAAATAACATTTAGTATGAATTATTTAAATGCTGTAATATGTAGTAGCTTTAAAGATCTACATTATATAAATATCTTTTATAAACTGGGAATCCAAGGACAATGTAGACATCCCCATAGAGATACTCCCATGTTTACAGTCCTGTATTTACTAATATATATTAAAGAAAAGGACTGTAAGTACAATTGCCACTAAAAGATAATAATACAGAGTCACATTACAAAGTCCTCTGAGATTCCACTGGTTCCCCCTCTTACTTATCTATTTCAGGTGTTGTCAAAATTCAAGTTTTCCATTCATTTCTATAATACTCTTAATTTCTAAATGACAGTATCTTTGGTCCTTATCTAAACTTGGAAACTAGAACTCATGAATTGGTTTCCTTTATTTATTTTATTTTATTAATTTTACTTATTTTTTTAAACCTTTATTCATTTTGAGAGACAGAGACAGAGCATGAGTGGGGAAGGGGCAGAGAGAGGGAGACACAGAATCTGAAACAGGCTCCAGGCTCTGAGCTATCAGCACAGAGCCCGACGCAGGGCTCGAACTCACAAACTACGAGATCCTGACCCAAGCCAAAGTTGGATGCTCAACCAACTGAGCCACCCAGGCGACCCTCCTTTATTTATTTTAAATTTCATATTTATAGTTCAATCACATTAAGGAATTTATTTAACAGGAAGGGTCCCACAAACAGTTTTTATAATGGTGTGAGTTAAAGTAGGCACAATTTGATTAATAAGTAAAAATAATAAATGCCAAATCATTTTTGTCCAACTTGGTGAATTGAGAAAATATAATTTCTATCATATAGACATGGTATTAACACTAAAGGAAAAATATAAAAGTTCATCTTATACCAAAGTATTATCAGTAGTCTTAGTTGTTGTTTTTTGTTTTGTTGTTGTTGTTGTTGTTGTTGTTGTTGTTGTTTTTGAAGGGGTATGTTAAAGTCGGTTCATTTACTTTGTCACTTTTTGGTCTTTTTTGTGTTCTCAGAAACAAGAGCCAAGATTGTTTCATGTAAAACATGAGAATACATGTATATGATTTCAAAGTGTCCTCAGTATTTTTCCAAACTTTCAGTTTTGTTATTATATGAGTAGCAATCAAATAAACATGTTTCAAATTCATTTCTAAAGACCTAAATGAACTGGATTACAAAAAAAAAAAAAAAAGGACTGTTAGACCACTAAGGAAACAGAAGTATATTTTAATCAGTAAGCAACTTCTCATTCAGTAAACATTTATTAAAAAGATCACAGTGCATCAGGCACTATGTGAGGCACTGCAGACATAAACGAAGAACAAAAACTGAAATGGGCCTTTATGGACATTGATTAGGGAGACAATGAAATAAATAAACAGAAGCTTCAATAATTGTCAATTTGTTGTAATTGCTCTAAAGGTAATATAGGAGCTGTAACTCAGAAAAACAATTGTGGATGGGATATCTGATTTAAACAATACAGTCAGACATGGCTATTTTCATCAATGGACCTTCACACTGAGATCTAAAGAATGGAGATAAAGAAAGCACTGAGGTGGGAGAGGAAACAAAATATGCAAATACTCTTACATGAGAATGAGGATAAGAAGGCCCAAGAACTGAAGTATTTTGAGAGGTCAAGAAGAATGAAATGAAGTCAGACAGGAAAAGATAAAATGGATCAGACAAGAGCTGATAGGCCTTGAGAGAAATACAGATTTTATTCTAAATGAATAATATTTTATATAGAAGTAAATGGAAATTCCAAAAGCTCTTCAGTGATTTCACGTACAGATGTCCACATAAAACAAAATTGAAAACACTAATTCATATAAAACTATAGTTTTATCCAGAATGTGTATTTACAAAAAAGCATCAGTGTTTTGCTTTATTTTGCTATCTTAAGTGTGCAGGAAAGGCAATTTTTTTGCGCTAATTACTTCCATCTCCTTAAGTATGATCACTAGCAACTTTTTTTTTTCTACAGAGGGCAATTATGATAGTCAACCAAAGGAAGGCTTCTGAAGTCAAAGTACTTAGAAGACTAAAATGAGAGCATTCAGGATAGTGATAATTCATATCTAATCTCTATATATGCCTGCATCAATTAAAATTAAAATATTTAAAATGTTATGATATGAACATATACTTTCTAAACTTAAAATATCCATTATATTCATATAATCTCTCTTTCAAAACAGAACAAAAATATTTCATAAGGAACTACTATCTGGATTACTGACATTAATGATTATAAAAAAGAGCACATAGATGGCAGCTTCCAAACTTAAATTTTACCAACAAAAGTAGAAGTTGATAAATAACATCCAAATTTAACTAATTTAACATTGCAATTTAAATTTACACACTACAATGTCATTATTATTGCACAGAAGTTGCAAGGGTAGGAAAGTGAATAGCTAAAGGAAGTTATGTTATCCTAATGGAGTGACCTTATGTGATTACTTTGGTGAATATTTTCTAAGTTTAATTAATCTAAATATGCAAATATTTTATATGCACTACAAAGCATTACTTGATGTCCCAGGCATACATAATGAAAAAACAGAGATGCTAAGAACAGCCTAATAGGGCTTCTTTTTATATCCACTGGGAAAAAAAAAAAAAAAAAAAAAAAACTTACCTAATGTTCATAATTTCATATCCTAATTCTTTTTCTAATAAGTTTTTAAATAAATAAGGAATCTTTGCATTAAACTGTACATTATGTTTGATAAATTAGATACTTCTATATAAAATACTTCTGTATTCTACAATAAGAATATATTTAAATTTTCCTTCCAGAGAAAGAATGTTCCATGAACATATAAACTCTATAGAAAACCAAAATCTTCACATAATTGTGCCATTAAAAACTCTAGATTTTCAAAGGTTTGGTAGTTCATGCCACATCAGAAAGGATATTTTAATTAGGGGCACCTCGGTGGCTCAGTGGGTTGAGCATCTGACTACGGCTCAGGTCACCATCTCAAGGTTCCTCATTTCGAGCCCCACATCAGGCTCGCTGCTGTCAGCACTGAGTGTGCTTCAGATCCTCTGTCCCCCTCTCTCTACCCCTCCCCTGCTTGCACTTGCTCAAAGATAAAACAAACATTAAAAAAAAAAAAAACATCTTAAGTAATGATAAAATTTTCATTTATGTAGCTGATATAGATTTTCAAATGATAATCTGGAATGCTGGTAAAGTGTGAATAGGTACCCTCAAATAATGGCACAAACTTTGAGAGATCAACTTGAGGATACGTAGTCAAAAGACCTAAAATATGCACACTCCCAGCTCTATGATATCTAATTTGCACAATTTACTCACAGGAGTCATCCAGAATTTGGCAAATACTATGCACAAGAAGATGTAACCCAGCATTACTTACTCATAGAGAAACAGAAGTCAAACCTAATTGTCTACTGAAAGGAGACTGTTAAGTAAATTGTGTTATGTCCAAAAGATAGTTTAGATAACCATAAAAAAACATGTTATAAAGGGATACTCAGTAACAGAGCAAAATCTGCAAACTATAGTGATATGTTAGGGAAATGATACAACATCATTTTTAAGATCCAAAGCACCAGTTGTTACCAGTTTCAAATGGCCCCAAGTCTACCGTTAATTTATCTTGTGATTTTGGTATACATATTTATCTGAGTTTCAGATAGCTTCTCTCTAAAATGATAATTATGAAGATTAACTGAGATAATAAATTTGAAATATTTATAGGAGTCTGATCCATGTATGTACACGCACTCAAAATATGTTGGTATACCCTAACTTTTAAAGTAAATATAGTAGAATGATATACATGAAAAATATAAATCATGGCTACCTCCAGATAATAAGATTTTAAGTTTTTCTTATTCTCATTATCTCTTACATCAAACATGTATATTTTATAAATCAAATAAATACATATTACTGTAAAATAAATACTATATTTAAAAACAAACTATTATATATGGTATCAAAGATTTCTACCAATTGTTTATTTTTTTTCAATATATGAAATTTATTGTCAAATTGGTTTCCATACAACACCCAGTGCTCATCCCAAAAGGTGCCCTCCTCAATACCCATCACCCACCCTCCCCTCCCTCCCACCCCCCATCAACCCTCAGTTTGTTCTCAGTGTTTAAGAGTCTCTTATGCTTTGGCTCTCTCCCACTCTAACCTCTTTTTTTTTTTTCCTTCCCCTCCCCCATGGGTTTCTGTTAAGTTTCTCAGGATCCACATAAGAGTGAAACCATATGGTATCTGTCTTTCTCTGTATGGCTTATTTCACTTAGCATCACACTCTCCAGTTCCATCCACGTTGCTACAAAAGGCCATATTTCATTCTTTCTCATTGCCACGTAGTATTCCATTGTGTATATAAACCACAATTTCTTTATCCATTCATCAGTTGATGGACATTTAGGCTCTTTCCATAATTTGGCTATTGTTGAGAGTGCTGCTATAAACATTGGGGTACAAGTGCCCCTATGCATCAGTACTCCTGTATCCTTTGTCTACCAATTGTTTAAATATACTGGGTTTTTTTTTACATTTATTTTTTTTTGAAAGAGTGAGACAGAGTGCGAGTGGAAGAGGGGCAGAGAGAGAAGGAGACACAGAATCTGAAGCAAGTTTCCAGGCTGAGCAAGTGTTCAGCACAGAGCCCAACGTGGGGCTCAAAGCCATGAACTGTGAGATCATGACAGGAGCCGAAGTTGGACACTTAACCGACTAAGCCACCCAGGCACCCCTAAATATACTTTTAAGTAATATATGTTCTTCTCACCTATTTTTATTTATACCCATGCTTTTATGAAACAATCATGCCATTCTAAAAGAATCAGATGAACAAATAACATTTTAGCCATTACATTTTCAATCTTAATGTTTGATTTCCTTTCTAACTGACTCTCAAAGAGGATCAAAGGTTGCCAGTACAGACAGGTAAATACTTTTGGTGTGCTTGATCACATTTTTCTTCTATTTGTTACATTTGCCATCTTAGCCTAATTAAAAATTAAAGAAAAAAATCAAGTTATATTTGCCTTCATTAATCTTTTAAGGACACAAAAGGAATTATTCTCGTGTTCAAAATGCTGAAAGCATTTACTCTCCCAGTCAGCTGTATGTGCTGGGTCATTAGAGAATGTGAGAAAGCCAGAGAATATTGTTTTCATCCAACTCTTCTGAATACCAAGATAATGAGACCTCTGGCAAAAACAGTCTTCTTAGTTGTTCCCGTAGTCAGCATACCAAATGAATGTACAGACTATCAATGATATGTAGGCAGTATTGCAAGGAAATTTCACATTAGGGAGGTGTGCTAACTTTTGGCAATCTTCCAGCTCCAGAGACAAATATTTGGTTCAAACTTCTGCATGGCACTGTCTCGTTTAAAAAAATATTAAAACCTTATTTAATTCACTTCATTCGGCTTTGGTTAAGAAATAATCATCTATTTTATACAGTAATTTTAAACAGCAGGCCTTCTCTCCTGACTCAAATGTCCAATCGCCCTAGCAGCAGTAATAATGGTATTTTAATATGGTAGAGAAATGCAAGAGATAAACTTATCCATCATTACACCCATTAAAATATGGAGACTCAAAGCAAATATAAGTGATAACAATGGCTTCAGTGCCCTGCATTCCACCACTCTATCTCATGTAACACTCAGTGGGGGAAAAAAATGACAAATAGCTTTTTCTCTCTCTTGGTCTGGATTTTTAAATGTATCACCTTCTGATATAAAAGTCAGCTATCTCTGAGTAAATGGATCTATTAAGATTTGCTTTAAGCTAGGGCTGCTATAACAAAGTACCACAGACCATGGGCTTAAACAACAGAAATTTATGTGTTCACTTTCTAGATGCTAGGAGACTGAGTTCAAATCGTCAGCTGGGTTGGTTTCTTCAGAGTCCTCTCTCCTCGACTTATAGATTGCCATATTCCCTTGTAGCTTCA
Source organism: Panthera uncia (assembly GCF_023721935.1). Classification (NCBI taxonomy): domain Eukaryota; kingdom Metazoa; phylum Chordata; class Mammalia; order Carnivora; family Felidae; genus Panthera; species Panthera uncia. The sequence continues at coordinate 83,077,309 of NC_064816.1, forward strand.
GATGATCCTTCTTCCGCGCTCATCTGTGTCTTAACCTCCTCTTCTTATAAGGACAACAGTCATATTGGATGAGGGCCCACCCCAATGATCACCTTTTAACTTAATTACATCTTTAAAGATCCTATCGCCAGATACAGTCACATTCCAACTGGGTCTCTAACAAGTGAGTTCCAAGAAGGACACAAAACAGCCTATAACAAGATCCAAGAGGAAAACAAAATGGTACACAGTGTCTTTTCCCCAGTGGGATAAAACACTTACTGGAAGCTGTACAGACACCTCACATGAAAACGGAAAAGTAGAAGATTTAGGAAAAGATAAAATTTAGCATCTATGTTGCCATCACACTTATCCCAAGTGTGGATGCAGTCCCCTGTGACATTCTTTGACCTCAAAAAGCCAAGATGGATCATTTGTGCAACTTGGGGTGTGTGTGTGTGTGTGTGTGTGTGTGTGTGTGTGTGTAAGCACCTTAAGGAAATATGAGTGAATATGACACAAGTGCATTTTCTTCCTGATCTTGCAATTTTTGTATAGGTTTGCAATTATTTTAAAGTTATTCTTAAAATAGAAACAACCTGAAAAGAAATACAACAAAGAAATAAGTTGAGTGAAGTTTTCCCTGCTCTAGAGGCTGAGAATGTGCTGGCAGAGTCTAGATAAGAGAACTGATGAACAGCTCTATTACAACATGGGCCCAAAGAACCCTTTGCCTTTCAACCCCTGTGGGATTCTTGCATTAGGTATATTTCAATCAACAGACCATAAACTCAGGAAAGATAAAAATTATAAGTCCAGAGAGAAGATTATTTAAAATGATCAGGGGTGCTTCGGTGGCTCAGTCGGGTAAGTGTCCAACTTTGGCTCAGGTCATGATCTCATGGTTCGTGGGATCCAGCTCCACATCAGGCTCTGTGCTAAATGCTTGCTTGGAGCCTGGAGCCTGGAGCCTGGAGCCTGGAGCCTGGAGCCTGCTTCAGATTCTGTGTCTCCTCTCTCTGCCCCTCTTCCGCTTATGCTCTATCTCATTCTGTATCTCTCAAAAATAAATAAATGTAAATAAAATTTTTTTAAGTGATGAGAATATACTTTAGTGAAACAGAACATATGAAGGAGAAAGATGAACTCATGAAAAAAACACAAGGAGTAAAATAAAAAAAAGTTATGAGTTTCCATGAACAAAAATTAAGCTGATGACTTAAAAGAGGCGTAATCCTTCTGGAAATCTGAACCAGTAGCCTGAAAAGTTCAAGTGCAGGAAGTTCCAAGCAAAGAAAACAGAGAGAAATGGAAATAAAGGAAAAGCTGATCATCCGTGGAGAAGAGATCTAGGCAACACACTTACCATGCAAATCCAAAAATATTTTTTTAAAAACATAAACACTATAACTAAACATATACTATAAAGAAGTGCACTTGAGCTGGAAAACGACCTGAGTCACCAGATCAGAATGGCTCACTGAATTATAAGATGGCTGGATCAGAAATGACCCTCAGAATTATACCCAGGTAAAATTCTTAAACTTCTCTAAGAAAAACTCTTACAAGTTTTGAGACAGAGTGAACATGCTGCACTCAAAGGAAAAAAACAGACTGGCCTTAGCCATCTCATCTGAAGCATGGAGAATAGAAGACAGTGAGATTAAATCCACAATGTACTGAGAAACAAGGCTGGAGCCCCAGAGAGAAAGATGCACTAGGTGGGAACGTAAAATTTAAATGCTTAAAAAATACCCTTGAAAGGGAAACTGAAGAGATACACACACTATCAGGGAAATCCCAATAAGAAAAAATCTGTCTTTTATAGTTGCACCAATAAGACAGAGGAGGATAGCCAAAGTAGGGAAAAAACAGCATCAGTGTGAAGAAACAGCACACCTTATTTGGGTCACTGAAAAAACAAGGGAAGGGAAAGGAGCCATGCATGGATTCAAAAAGCATAACAGAACCTCCGAATCAAATACCAATGGGGAAAACAGAAAGAAAAACGCTTTAAGCAAAGTGGGGGTGGGGACAGGAAAAGAATAAGAGGCAGCGACTTTCAAAAACAATAAACAGTAACATGCAAGGAATAAAATTGTGTTGTTTAGTCAATAAGCTACATATGAAACGACTGGATTCTCTGAATTAAAAAAAGGTACATTAAATTAAAAAATTAGGAACTCAATATATATTAAAAGGAACACCACTAAAAAAGGTTGAAAATGTTGCAGAGGGGAAGATAAAGATACGCAAAATAAACAAATAAAATAAAGTGAGACAATTATACAAGGACAAGTGAATTTTTAAGAATTCACCAGTTTAATTAAAAAAAAAATGTCATTCTCTCTTGAAGACATGAAGAAGGTGAGGAAATTAACACTCTAGAAACGAAATCCTGAACAAGACATAATACAATCACTGCATTTCACAACATAGCTAATTTCATATATAAATCCACCAGTGTCCACAAATATCAGTTAATTAAAATGTAACTTATTCTCTCATCCTTTTTCTTAATAAGTTGTTTTCTTTCTTGTTTTAAGTAAGCACTACATTCGATGTGGGTCTTGAATTCATGACCCCGAGATCAAGAGTCACATGTTCTACCAACTGAGACAGCCAGACTCCCCTTACTAAGTTGCAGTTAATCAGTGATGATGCTTTGCAAATATTGGATAATATTAACTTAAAAAAATTTATATCAACGCCACCAGGTGGGAAGCAGTTTTAAAAACACATTGTTTGCTTTGTGGTATAGGAATTACAGGTACAGGAAAACTAAAAGATACTTGCAAAAATCAAAGAGCTAATGTGTATCTTACTTGACAAATGACAATATCAGAATCACTAAGCATTACTAAGGAAATAGATACCAAAGTAGGTAGTCTTAATTATTTTATATAATAATTTAACTTCACCATGTAAAATAACTGCTTTAAGCATATATAACATACTATTCTAATCATTGATAAGGCAGAAAGTTTCATGTTTTGTCTCTCACAGAGTATTGTTTATTTGTGTTTGAGTATATAGGTCCTCGGTAACTCCAATTATTTCTTCTCATTACTGTCTTTATAAACATGAGTCAAACGATTTAGTCTCTGATCAAAACTGGGAAAAAAATAATATCCAAAATCTTCAGCATTGCTGGTTCTTCCTATAATTCTTCTCTCACCACCCCAATTTATCATAGAGAGAAAAATCCATCTCCTTACAAGGAGATATGTCCTTAAGGTTTTTTTTTTCCCCCCTCAATGATAAGGAGAACTAAGTATACTGGAATAGTTTTGTTATCTGAATATTAAGAAAGAACCAAAGTGACTGATCTGGCAATACTCGAACAGGTAACACCACAAAGCGAATCAGAAAAGCACACACCAGTGTCACTGAGGGTACACAGGGCAGACCCCACCCTTCACTGGTTAGTGTTAGCTAAATATTATAAATTCTTTTTTGGAAGAGAGAGAGAGTGAGAGAAAGAGAGGGAGACAGAGGATCTGAAGTAGGCTCTGTGCTGACAGCAGAGAGCTTGATGTGGGGCTCAAACTCACAAACCACCAGATTGTGACCTGAGCCGAAGTTGGACATTTAACCGACTGAGTCAACCAGGCGCCCTAATATTATACAACTTTTAAACATTAGCTGTACCATACATATGATCTGGCATTTATATAAGCTATCAAGAATCTTCTGGAGTTCACTGCTTCTCTAAAATGTACACATTATTTTCCTTTTTAAACACTGTCACTAAATAGAGAAGCGGGAAATTACTATTGTCACACAAACACAACCAATGCATACCCTGCCGGCTCCCTCTGTAATGGACGCCTACTTATGTGGCAATAAAACACTGGCAGATCATAGGGATAATTCCCATGTGTGTGCGGCTGAGAGGAAAAGTATGGCCTGCCTTGACAGGAACTGCCTTTAAGTCTTTAAGCTGTCCTCCTTCCACTATTTATTCAGTGCACCTTCTATGCAGCTGAGAAATGCTGTGTGCAATCACTGAGCATGTCTGAAATATTTCAGGGAGAGCAGCTGAGGATCTTTGCGGTAACTAAAACATGGTAACTTTTTCCAGGGCAGGCATTAGATGCCAATTGCTGCTTCTGAATATGCTGATTTAGCTTCCAACAGCGATGGGGCAATGGGTGTGAAATGTCAGCTAAGGACTAGACTACCATTTGGTGAAGGGAAATTTGATCATGGAAGTGCAGCAACATTAAGCAGCCCTGATTTTCCTGGCCAGAAGACTCGCAGACATTTGACATCATCGAAATTAAAGAGAGAGCTATTCCCCCCTCCAAATTCCCAAAAGATAACATCACTCTCAATATAAAGCTCCAGTAAACAATATGAGGGCAAAAGAGTAACAGTGAGTACATTAGACATCTATAACTTTTATGAAGCATAAAAATTCTAAGAGAGTTGTTGCAAGTTCTTTGTATTCTACTAAAGAAACTCAGCTGGTCTCCACGTTTGACCTTTCCCACCCCCATCATGCCTCTCTTTCTCTCTTTAACAGAGTAAGAGGTCTTGTCTTTTTTTTTTTTTCTTTTTAATGTTTATTTATTTATTTTGAGAGAGACAGTGCACTCATAGTGCATGCACAAGCAGGGGAGGTGGAGGGGGAGGGGGAGAGGGAGAGAGGGAAAGAGGGAGAGGGAGAGGGGGAGGGGGGGAGAGGGGGAGGGGGGGGGAGGGGGAGGGGGAGAGAGAGAGAGAATATCCCAAGCAGGCTCCATGCTCAGTACAGAGATGGATGCGTGGCTCGAACCCACTAACCATGAGATCATGACCTGAGCTGAAATCAAGACTTGGATGCTTAACCAACTGAGCTACCCAGGTGCCCCCAAGAGGTCTTGTCTTTTAGTTACATACCATGCCTTGCTTTTCTCCCTCTCTCTCCCTCTTTTTTTTTTTTTTTCTCTCTATCTCTCACTACTTACTTTAAAGGCAGACTGTCATATGCAATGCCTCTTCTGGATGAGTCTCTGAAGCTCGGGTACCCCAACTACTCAGGTACCCCTGACTGAAGATCGACCCTCCTCTTTCTTGGAAGGTCATCCTCTTTGGCCAAACATGCAACTTCAGGAATGGTGAGGGAGGAAGGGCACACCACCTAACCAACCAGATCAGCCATACCAACCCTGGTGATCAGTGGGGTGACAAACGTGAGGGCCACATCTCCCTCACATCCAGTTTCTCACTATCTGTAAATAAAAGTTGGTGACTTTAAGGAGACCTTATGTTTAGAACTACAAGTGATCCACTGAGCTCTGCATCTCTGCTTATGACCAACCAATGCTTTAGGAGCTAGAAAAATTTACTTATTATCTATCTATCTACCTATCAATATTAAAGTCGGTTTCACTGGTTACAATGAGAGTAATTATGTGCATGATATTTAAGCACAAGTTTAGAAACAAAAACAATTCTGATTATGTTTTATCTTTTACCATAACGGTATATGGTGTAATATCTAGACCAGAGTTTCCCTAAACTACTTCTGGAATATATTCATTCATGGGCATAGAAGTCCCAGGACAGTATGTGGCTTGCAGATATTCTAAAATGGCTCATTTTCACGTATATGCGCAAATAATTACACTGAGCTTAATAAACTGATTTAGGATTCTGTGATCTCTCTCTGCATCAGCAGACACCCACACATTTTTATGAAAGTACTAAATGCCTTACAGGAATGGTAAAGCTAGATCCGCTCTTGTTCCCTCCATTCCTTCTTTCTTCTCTTTCAGTCCTTCTCTCCTACACACACTGTCATTAAAATTAAAATAAGTAACCATTACCACTTCTTTTGTATAGCACATCTTATATAAAAGAAAACATAATAATCTTATTTGGAAAGAAAAATACGAAAGTAGAACCACACGACCTCTGAAGATACTTCAAAGTTTCCAGTTCTATACTTCCTCAGCTCAACATATTCTATAAGGAGGAGGAGGAGGAGGAGATAAGGAGTAGGAAAACAAGAGTAGTGAAAGGGGGAGGAGAATGGAAGAGAAAGAGAAGAAATTATTAAATGGAATAATACATGTAAAGTACTCAGCAGAGGATATGACACATAGTAAGTCAAGACAGAATGAAGAGAAAAGCTGCTATAAAGCTTGGGAATTAAATGGATCTGGATTGAAATACTTGGGCAAAATATGTCCACAAAATAGAGATATTAATACCAATTGTGCAAGTATGTTATAAGGATAAAATAAACAAATGCAAATAAAGTTTTTAGCCCAGGTCCTAGTATACAGTAAGCACTTAATAAATTATTGTTATTACTGTTATCCTATTTAAGGTATTACATAATGTATTTGTTATTTTTAAAACATTGTAATATTTGAACTTACAAAAGTCATCATTCTCTACTGAGAAATGACAGGGATTAATTTCTTCTCAATGGATATATTTAGTGAATCAAAATTTGGTTACTAAATAAAGGCATGAGAAACTATATAATCCATTAATGTATTTTGATCTCCTAAGTTTAAAAAAAAGCCCATTCAAAAGGGGAAAGTTGATGTGGGCAAAGTCATTTAATGAAAACTTAAGAGTCAAACTCATTATGATTAACTACAAGCAAAACTGGCTATTGAACATCCACATAACAAAGAAGTATTCTGAGCACATAAATATCATACTAGATGATTTATTTAATTCTCTTCCTTTTTAAGAGGTTGCATTATGTCGTCGTGCAGAAGAAACAAATGGCAGAGGCAGTAATATACAGGGCAATAAATTCTCTGTAAACTCTCTTGTAGAAAATGAGTCATTATTATTTCTTATTAGACTTTTGAGTCAGCTGACCTAGACTTTCTGAGAAAAGACAGTACAAACAATCAGAAGCGATTGGATTGTCAGGCAACAACAGACCAACATTTATAGGAACAGCTGCAATTGGGAAATAATGAATCCTGGGACTAAGTGAATGAATTAGTCACAGAAGGAGTAAATAATGCCTCGGCCTCGAGACACAACTTGGTTTTGGCTCTTAACAGAGCCTCGGTGGTGTCCGATGCCCTAGAATACAAGGTCTGCTGGCAGCAGGATCGCTCATACATGGTGTGGCATGTCGGCACGCTGCCTGTGGCTCAGAACATGCTCACAAGATAGAGCATGTGAGCTAGTATGTATCATCAGTAACTGAAACTCTTATACTGAATATTTGTTTGAATAAATCTAGAAGACAGATGTTTGCTCCAGCTACCCTGTTAATTTTGTACTGATTATGTTGCCAACAACAAAGGCACTAATCTGTAGAGAACAGTATGAGTTTTTGACATGATTATAATAATTAAGCCTGTATCTATCGTTTAAAATTAAGTCCTGCTTACAGAACCATATTTAACTTACAACAATGGCCAAAGGCAACCTGGTGACTCCCACCTGACTCTATCGGAAGCCCTGCTGTTTAAAAACAAATGTAAAAAAAGAGAAAGAAGAAATTAATAGAAATGTTAAAGATTTCTATTTCCTTAATACAAAAATGTAAGTGCCCCATGTTTTTGACTCAACCATCCCAATTATATGACTTAATTCTAATAAAATAAAAATAAATATCCATATGTAAAGATGTACTGTGAATAGCATTGCCTATATCAAAATTATAAAAACAGTGTTTCTCAGTAGGAGACAGGAGACTGTTTTAATATATAAAACAATATATTAATATAATAAAATACTACAAAGCTATTAAAAATGATCATATGCATTATTAGTCTCCAGTGACATAAACATCTCGATGAAATATTGGTAAATAACACACATGAACATGCATGCTCATACACGCATACACACACACACACACACACACACACACACACACAGCCTTCACGGATAATTACCAAACTGTAAAAAGAAAAAAGTAGTCTTCTCTAGAGGACTCGTAAGAGAATTTTTGTTTTCATCTTAGTCTCTATTTTTATATTGATTAAATTATTTACAGCAAGGATGTACTTATAGTTATCAACGCAAGTTTAAAACACATCAGAATCATCTGACATATATATCACCTACCGTACAACCCACAGAGAATAAAGAGCAGCTCTTGCTGTAACTGGATAACATGCAAATGAAAAATGGTTAACTTGCAGTTATACTGTGATTTTTCAGAGTATTCCCTTACAAATTAGCATATTTAATCCTGGCCTTTGTGTTTTAAGGAAGTTGGAGAATAAATATTAAAAAAAATAATAATTTTAGCGCTCATTTACTTTTGAGAGACAGAAAGAGACAGAGCACAAGTGGGGGAGGGGCAGAGAGAGAGGGAGACACAGAATCTGAAGCAGGCTCCAGACTCTGAGCTGTCAGCACACAGCCCGATGCGGGCTCCCACGAAGTGTGAGATCATGACCTGATCCAAAGTCAGATGCTTGACCGACTGAGTCACTCGGATGCCCAAGAATAAATATTTGATAATTTCCAGAATACAGGACAGAATGAAAAAGTAATAGAAAACACACACACACACATATATATATATATATACATATATGGAAGGAAAAGAATTCAGGGGTCCTTAGGCCACAGAGCTTAGCATATTAAAAACTATAGGCTTTGGGGTACCTGGGTGGTTCAATCAGTTGAGCGTCCGACTCTTGATTTCAGTTCAGGTCATGATCCCAAGGTCATGGGATCAAACTCCATGTCAGGCTGTGCTTTTGGACATGGAACCTACTTAAGATTCTCTCTCTCTCTCTCTCTCTCTCTCTCTCTCTCTCTCTCTCTGAATCTCTCTTTCCCCCCCCCCCATCTCTCCCTCTGCCCCTTCCCCACTTGTGCTCTCCCTTTTTCTAAAAGTTAAAAAAAAAAAAAAAGCATAGGTCTTAAAGAGTCAGAGAATGGGGCACCTGGGTGGCTCAGTTGGTTAAGCGGCCGACTTCGGCTCAGGTCATGATCTCGCGGTCAGTGAGTTCAAGCCCCGCATCGGGCTCTGTGCTGACAGCTCAGAGCCTGGAGCCTGTTTCAGATTCTGTGTCTCCCTCTCTCTGACCCTCCCCTGTTCATGCTCTGTCTCTCTCTGTCTCAAAAATAAATAAACATTAAAAAAAAAATTAAAAATAAAGAGTCAGAGATACCTGGGTTTAAAACCACTTCCATTTGATACTCTGAGTGAGATGATTTTGGTTTTGTTTTGGTAATACCTCTAATCTTCAGGCACAATAATGTATCTGCCACATAAGGTTGTTCTGCAGCTTAAATTTGTTGACATACAACAAACTGAACACAATGCCTGGCAATAAGGACTCCTCAGCAAGTGAGAATCATTGTTAGTTGCTAAGAACACTAAGCTATGATGAGTTGATGGTCCTTACCACCCTCAACCCCTGCAACACACACACACAAACACAAAATGAGACATTCTTGTCAGGAGAATGCCACTGAAATTTAATGCACACAGAGAACAGAAAACAAAACAGTTTTAGATTAGACAAAGATGTGGATGTGAGAAATGATTTCTTAAAAATCAAGCTAAGTGGCAATAACCGAGTATTACAATTGTGGCAGTTTCATCACTAAAAATATTTGAGAAAAAAACAATACCCTCCCTTCACTTTGGTGGTTTAGACATTAACCTGCCTGAAAGGAAAAGGCCAGAAAAATGAATTCCCAAAATTCCTTCAAGATTTATGGTTCCATGACACTTTACTTAAATTAATAGGGCTATCCATCATTCTAATGGTAAATTGTGTCAGGGAATTTTAAGGAAGACACAGCTCATCGTTGCAAATGTAGTTCTTGATTTTATCAACTCTAAAAAGATTATGGAGAATAGATTTAAAAAAAAAACAAAACACAAGAAAACTCCTGTGTATCAAAAAACACAAAGCTGGGATAGCCCTCTTATAATGGGCTTCTACCTGCAAGTTAGTAAAAGCTAGAAAATGAATTCACCAAAGAAGGTTTTAGATTTCATATAATTTGTGGTAGGATACTAAAGGGGTTAATGGGTAAAAACATGAAGTAAACATCACTGGGTTAAGAAAAACAAAGCTAAAGACTTTTAGGAATCGAACCACCCCCTGGAAGTTCAACCCATACATGGCTAAAACAGTGCTTACCCTAAACACTACTTGATCAGATTCTCTCCAAAAGGATGGCATGCTACAAGTTCCAGCTACAGATTTTATGAATCAAAGAGGGTGGCCTTAGATTAGCCTGTTTTCTATTGATTTTTACACAAAACACCATACTAACACATTTAAACCAGAGGTTTCTATCTTGCTGCTGGGATGCGTTTGCAATTTTGTAAAACAAAAGTAGAAAGAAAAATGTTTTTCTTTTTTTTTCTTTTTTTTTCTTTTTTTTTTGCCTCACTGAGATTATCTTTTAACAATCGTCAGAGGTTTCATCAACTCCCAAGTCACCAGGAAAAGATCGAGGACTATCATCATGGGAACAGCACAGGACGAATCCCACGTCCCGATTCAGTTCCGCCACTAATGGATTACCTGTGTGCAAGGGCTGGCCAGCCTCAGGAGTGTGCCACCTGTGCAGTCAGATAGGCCCCACAACTGGTTTATCGCTCTGCTGCTGCCATCTTAAAATTCTTAATCACTTTCGAAGCAGGGCCTCACATGTTCATTTTGCACTGGGCCCATAAATATTGCAGTCTTTTCTACCTATATGAGCTTTGCAGGTCACTTCTTGCATCATATTCCCATTTCTTAAATGTAGTCAACATATCCAACACTCCCTTTCACACTGATTTTTTTCACGCACTATGTTATTAGAGCACATATTTACTTTGGTCAAATTGTCAGTAGAGTAAGGTTTTTAACTGATACCTTATTTTTTTAAGTTTTTATTTTTGGTGGGGGGGAGAAGGAGAGGGGAAGAGCAGAGGATCTGAAGCGGGCTCTGCGCTGACAGCAGAGAGCCCGACGTGGAGCTCGAACTCCTGAACCATGAGATCACGACCCGAGCCGAAGTCGGACACTTAGCCAACTGAGCCACCCAGGCACCCCTCTTACTGATACTTTAAGTGTTACTTTCAGATCCTATGGAATTAAGTCAATGAAGACTATGAAAATCACATTTTCAAAGACATTCTTTTACTGCAAAGAGACTATCTGTTGTCCAAAACCTTCCTTGTTTGAACACCTTTCCCACTAAAACATTAGGTCCACTGTATGTCATTAGTGTTGCTCTGTATCTTAAAGGTGTTTTCGGCAACTATCTCTTTTTCAAAAGTGTCTCTTTTTAGATAGTCACTTAGTGCAGACACTACTTCGTTGAAAGAGGGAGGGAGAGAATACTCTCTAGCACTGAGCACTTAACGACAGAAGGTACTGCCTCAAAACACTTCACTGCTACCCTTTAAATAATATATTAATGAGAGCAGCGTACAATAAAAATTAAAACACTGAGTGTGGTACAGAATACCAGCACAGTTACAGGTATATGGATCTGTTTCCCTCTTAGTGTAATTTAAGAGGTCTGAAACACAGCACTTAGTGTTTCCCAGCCCAACTGTTTAGCCCCAAATTCCTATCATTGTAATTATATTAGATTTAAAAATCCATAAGGATGCTTCTAAAGAGTGTAATCTGAGAGAGGAACTGTGGCGGCATAGCTAGGCATTTCCATTTGGCACGTTAAAAAATGGCATCAAGAAATACAGACATCACCCATTGAAGCCAGGAATCTACTTCAGAAAAATCTGTTATTTGGAGTGAAAATTCTGATGGTCTATCATTTATTACGCTGAATGAAAAAACAATACATAACGTATTTGTATCAATCCACGTCCCCAAACAACTTTTTAAAACGTAAGTAAAACAGTACAAATGCACTTATCAAGTGCCAAAATGCACTGAAAAATATAAGAAACTCTTAGGGTGTGAAGTGCTGGAAACACCGCTTCCTGATGAAAAGATAAATAAGACTGTTAACAGACAATCAGCCCTACTTGGCCAGTCAATGCCAACAGAAAACACGCACCTCTCCTCGGTTGGCTCCTGGCCTTCTCTTCAAAACATCTACACAGGATTCTGATGTGCTACTAACTGCATTTGGAATGCAAATCAAGACACTTCCCAGATATCACATTATTTTAAAAATATTGAATTTGGAGGCTGTAAATATAAACAGTTGCCTTATAGGCATCAGCAAAAAAGAAACCAAGTAACAAAAATATCTTACTGAGAAATCTATCCACTCTGTGAAAATTGGATTTCAAAATTCAAGAGTCATTCTATTGAAAATACATTAACTGGAAAGACATTCTGCAGGTTATGTATGTCTGTATTTTATTTAGTAGATAAATTATTCTTTAGGTATGTGTTAGATGCTATAGGGCAAAAATATATATATATACATATGAAGATGCTAACTTTACTGTAGTGAAATCTGAAGGTATCGTGAGACCCATTAAAGGTAAAATGTCACTTTTAAAGAGAGATCTAAGTTGACTGGAAAAATGACACATAAATATACTTTGGCTAAGATTACTGAGATGTCACATAGGTGAAAAATATGGTGCATAGAGCTAAAAGCTATATAAACTAAAAACAAGAAGTCAAGCCCATCTCATTCTATTTAAGACTTGGTCAAGACACGTATTTATTTATTTATTTACTTACTTGCTTACTTATTTTTAAAGTAGACTTCACACCTAGCATGGAGCCCAATGCAGGGCTTGAACTCACAACCCTCAGATTAAGACCTGAGCTGAAATCAAGAGTTCAGATACTTAACTGAGTCAGTCAGGTACCCCCAAACCACTAATTTTTCTGAGTTTCAGCTGATGCACTATGAAGGTTAAATGAGTTACTGTATTAGTTCTTAAAATAAGAGGCCTTCAGGAAGCACCAAGCATTTTGTAAATATACTTAAGTGTGTTTGAATTATTTGCCAGCTGTGTAATATTGAACAAATTTTTTTAACTTTATTTTTTTTTTTTAATTTTTTTTTCAACGTTTTTTATTTATTTTTGGGACAGAGAGAGACAGAGCATGAACGGGGGAGGGGCAGAGAGAGAGGGAGACACAGAATCGGAAACAGGCTCCAGGCTCCGAGCCATCAGCCCAGAGCCCGATGCGGGGCTCGAACTCACGGACCGCAAGATCATGACCTGGCTGAAGTCGGACGCTTAACCGACTGCGCCACCCAGGCGCCCCTAACTTTATTTATTTTTGAGAAAGAATGAGAGAGCATGTGCACACAACCAGAGTAGAGGCAGAGAGAGGGAGACAAAGAATCCAAAGCAGGTTCCAGGATCCAAGAGGTCAGCAAAGAGCCTGACACGTGGCTCAAACTCACTAACCGTGAGATCATGACCTGAGCTGAAGTCGGCTGCTTAACCAACTGGGCCATCCAGGCACCCCTAAAACAAAAATTTTAAATTCTCTAAACTTTCACTTTCTCATCTATAAAATGAAGACAATTCTACCAATTCTGCAGAATATAAACTATGCTGGAAATTTATGGGAAGTGCCTACCAAAGTGTTGGGAATGGACCAGAGCAGACATTCAGTAAGTGCTAATTATCAATGTGCTCATCACTATTAAAACTCTAAAAACCTTCACACTTTTCCATCTAAGTACCCTGCTCACTCACACATGCCTCAACCTTGTTATCACTACAATTCTCAACTTCTCCCATTTCCATCATTTACCACAATTTCTCGTTTCTCTGATATTCCCTATAAACATACACTTTATCCACATGAAAATGTCTACTCTCTTGAAGCCATAATTCTTGACCATTACGAGACCCTATGTATTGTAGTTCATAACCTCAAATATTGCAACTACTGTTGACTACTTTTTAAGTAACCTTGATGTTTATAGAATATCTTCTGCCAATCCTCAACCCAAGATGGATTTGACATTTGTTTCATCTACTACCATTCATATTGTGCCAAGCCTTGTTAGAGAAAGCTGATTTGACTGTGCATGTCATCATTATATTGAAGGAGGAGGACTCTACATACATACATACAAACATACATACATAAATGAAAGCCATGTTTTGTTCTCTTTTCTCTTCTTCTTTAAAATGAATTTTCTTGGGACATCTGGCTCCATCAGTTGAGCATCCAACTCTTGATTTTGGTTCAGGTCATGATCCCAGGATTATGGGATGGAGCCCCGCATCAGGCTCCACACTGAGTGTAGAGCTTGCTTAAGATTCATTCTCTCTCTCTCTCGCTCTCTCTCTCTCACACACACCCTCTGCCACTGTCCCTAGCTCATGCGCTCTCTCTCGTTAAAATAAAATGGAAAAAATAAAAAAATAATATTAATGTTCTCTAGACATTTTTCCCTAAAACACACACTGAATCTTGAAAAGGTCTTGATGTAGATCCCAGCTGGCTGTATACACATTTTCATTAAGGGTACATTTCTTATTCCCTCTTGCAACCAGGGATTACCAAATGAGATGGACACAGAAATAACAGAATGGGACTTCTGGAATCTCTTGAGCTACCTACATACCGATTTCTTTTTACATGAGAGAAAATAAACCTGCAATCTGTTTAAATCTCCCATTAGTTGGCTTGTCTATTAATCATGTTTGAACATAATTTTAAGCCTTACAGACTCCATAACTTTTCCATTCAGCATTGTATATACGACTTTGATACCTAAAAACAATCTCAGCTATCTAGGTTAATAATTAAAAGTCTAAGCTTAAGTTAAAATGTATTTGTGTGTCTATGTATGTGTGTGTATATATGCACACACACACATGTGTGTATATATATACACACACACACGTGTGTATATATACATACATATATGTGTGTATATATATGTATACATATAGTGGTATGCTACTCAGGGATCAAAAACAATGAAATCTTGCCATTGGCAACAACATGACTGGAACGAGAGTGAATTATTATGCGAAGTGAAATAAGTCAGTCAGAGAAAGACAAATATCATATGGTTTCACTCATATGGAATTTAAGAAACACAACAGATGAACATAAGGGAAGGGAAGAAAAAAATAAGATAAAAGCAGAGAGGGAGGCAAACCATAAGAGCCTCTTAAAGACAGAGAACTGAGGGTTGCTGGAGGGGAGGTGGGTGGGGAGATGGGCTAAAGGAGTGATGACCAATAAGGAGGGATTTGTTGAGGGGCACCTGGGTGGCTCAGTTGGTTAAGCATCCCACTCTTGGTTTCAGCTCAAGTCATGATCTCGTGGTTCATGAGTTCAAGCCCCACATCAGACCGTGTACTGACAGTGTGGAGGTTGCTTGGGATCTCTCTCACTCTGCCCCTCCCCTGCTCACTCTGTCTCTACTGAAATAAGCAAATAAACTTTTTTTTTTTTTTTTAAAGGAGGGTACTTGTTGGGATGAGCACTAGGAGTTATACGGAAGTGATGAATCACTGGGTTCTACTCCTGAAACCAACAATGCACTGTATATTAACTAACTTGAATTTAAATAAATAAAATTTAAGAATAAAATAAAAGGGACCATTTATAAATAAAGTCATTAATTAATTATGAAATGAAATGAATTTGTAATCCCGTTACCAGCTTGGTACTAGTTCAGGATGAAAAAAACTTTCAGGTTAAGGAATGTGGGAGATTTCTATTTCCACTCTCTGAGCTATTCCTCCTGATTCCATCTGGACTCCTCCCCCACCCTGCTTACCAGCTCACAGGTGCTAATTTTAGCAACAGCACTAGGAGAAGCTAACAATGGAAGGCCCTTTCTTGACTATAATTATGTGTCGGCCCTCTCTGGGAGTTGTAAATATTCAACACAGACTTGTTCCCCTCTTAGGGTGCTTTCTGCATTGTTTGCAGCAACGCAGTTCATACAACTGCAATGTCATGCTTCTGTCTGCCATTTACACCCCTATCCCTCAACCTACATCGACCATTTTCCTGTTAAACTGGCTTTGGCCTTGGCAGGAAGCCCTATTGGATCGAGTCACAGACCAGCTCTGTCGTATAACGCCCACCTCTGCTTTAACGTGTGTGTGTAAGCTTGTGCCTAATGAAGACACCTTTCATTGCTTAGCCACCAAGCTGGTGTGCTGAGCCTCAGCGCTTCATTATTAGCATCCAGAAGTATGTATCAAATCCAAATAAATACAAGTCATCTCAACTGTGCAAGACAAATAGTAGACTCCCAGGTCCCTTTACCACTCAGATTCAAAGGGATGTATATAAGCAATCTGAGTAATCCTCTCAAAGACATTTATACTAACACTAAAGAGAAGAGTAAGCACACTTTTCTGCTGGGAACACAGAAACAGCACATTGTGTATGTTTCCAAAGTTAGTTCTCTTGTTCTCCTCAATCTGGATAAATTTATAACCTTAAGATAGATTTTGAACTAATGGTCAACACACACACACACACACACACACACACACACACACACACACACACACTTTCAGAGAGCTCTTTCAAATTCATATGTAGCTTAGGACCTCATTTTTAGAATACAAAGGTATTTTATACCTTCTGTTCTTTCTCAATGTTAGGAAAGCCCTTGGTTTTATTTATCAGCCATTTAACTTACCCACAGCAGAATCCTTTCACTTTTTCTTACTCTGATGCCCCAAATCTTTAGTATGGTCCTCAAGACTTCCACAGCCCCTTCATTCTTTGCATAAAACATTAACTTCTACTTTACCAACAGACGTAGTCATCCAGTATGACTTTCAGATTTTCTCTATTTGCAAAGTCTCTATTCATATTTAATATCGCTTTGGTCTCAAGTGAAAAATACCAGTATCTTTTCAAAGATAAATTGCATGACTCTGATCTTCTCTGTGCCTGCTTTTCTGGAATCAACCTTCAACATTCACATTTTTTTCCTATTTTGAAATGTCATAGATTCCTTCCCTTCTGTCTATAAACATGTTTTTACGTCCTCCATTCTCAAAAACAAACAGAAAAGCAACACAAAGTCTTTAATAGTACTCCATGTTTCTCTTTCATTGTCCTACCAAACTTCATGAAAATGCAAATTTCTTGTCAATTTCTCACTTCATAATCTCTTTTTAAAACTGTTGTCTTTATTCTGTTCCAATACATTCTAATGAATCTGTCATGACAAAAACAAACTAATAACTCCTAATACCCAAATACAACACACTTTTTATTCTTCAAGTCTCTGAAGATTTTCACATTTCTTCCTGAATCTCTTTACCATCAATTTGGACCAATTTTTCTGATATTTCTTCCTGTATTTCCAAGTTAAACTCTCTTAAGGTAAAGGCCAGGAATCAGCATTTTCAGCAAACCCTAGAGGCATTGCTGAGAAACATGAAAGAGACAGAAGTATGAGTTCAAAGAAATGAAAAAAATTTGATCAAACAACCAGGATCTCATCCTTCCAGAAAAAAAGACCCTACTTTAATAGTCATTGAAAACATTTGTGATTTTGTTCTTTTCATTATCTGATCTTAAAGTCAGTATCAAGGTTGAAAGAAGAGCTGGGCATATTACAGTATTCAAAGTTTTATAATAAATTGGAAGTAGCTTTAATTAAAGTTACCAGGACACCAGAGGGAGACAAGATACGCCCTAATTGGAAAAGTGTCACTACAGAAATTCAATTATTATAACCTTAATCCTATTTGCTTTGAGCAAAATGTCTGGAAACCTTCATTGGTTCAGCAGATGTCCTTGGCCTGGGCAGGATGGTGAACCATGAAACCACTGACTTCATTCACCTCTATGTTTCAGAAGGCACCACTGGAGGTTGGATCATTTTGCTGAAGAGCTTTCTCCCATGGGCTATTCATGTACAGTTGCAGATTTTTCGGCCTAGATTAGGCCAAAATAAATGTTGATAACAATGTTAAATGATTCAGCGTGGTTTGGGTTTTTTTTTTTTGGGGGGGGGGGGGGGGAGAGGGGTGGGCGTTACTTGTAAACATTCTTTGATTGGAGACTGTTTAAGAATAATCCAATAATGTTAGCAGGATAATCATCACACAGCCATTTTCTGAGACAGAGATGTAACAAATGTCAGAAAAAGTCATGTAGTAGATAATCTTAGGAATAAAATGGTTTAAATAACCAGTGTGGGTTTAGAGAGGGGGGAAAAAAAACCCAACTGTAGTCAGGTATCCTCAAACTGAATTCCACCACCACCTCATTTTATCTATACAAGCCTTGAACAAGAACGCTGGTCGTGTCTGAGTTTCCTCATTTATAAAATACTTATTGTAGATGTTGAACATGCCTACTTCATAGGATTTCTATAAGAGCCTCATGAATATCAATCATCAGATGCATGTTTCTCTATAGTCACTAAGATAAAACCAAACCAAAACCAACAACTCTTTAAGTGGAAAAGTCTGTTTTGCTATAAGAAAGATAGTTTTAGGGCCAAAGCAACTAAAAATTTTTATATTGGTTTCTCTTTCAGCTCTAAGGTTGGTTGGTGGAACAGATAAAATGACCACAGCTTAAAATGAGTGTGACTAAAAAGTCAAAATCAATGCTGAAACTGAGAAAAAGAAAATACTGGTAGAAGTAGTGCAGAGTTTTACATAAACAAATGTGAGAAAAACAAAAAGGAATAAAATATGTTGTAATTCAGTTTTAAATCAACAGTTTGTAACAGAATTTAGAAACTAAGTTAAAAAAACATAAAATCTGTGTACATGTATGCACAATAAACTTTATCACAGATACTAAAAATTAATCATTTCACTAAAATAAGTAAAGGAAGGAAGGAAGGAAGGAAGGAAGGAAGGAAGGGAGGGAGGGAGGGAGGGAGGGAGGAAAGATGGACTCCAGCTGCCATTTCCTTTAAAATAAATGCCAAATTATCAACCATAAGCTGTTAGGAAATTTCTTTAGTAGATATGTGAGAAAAAAAACAGTTCAATTTACTTCTTTTTCATAGATTTTACATTTATAACATAATCTCAAAGACACCTTATGTTGCTAATCTTGATACGGAAGAAGAATAAAGGTTTAAAATCTTTTCACATTCAAATAAAAAAGAAATTTTTTTCTCTTTTTAAAAAAAAAATTTTTTTTAACATTTATTGATTTTTGAGACAGAGAGAGACAGAGCATGAGCAGGGGAGGGTCAGAGAGAGAGGGAGACACAGAATCTGAAACAGGCTCCAGGCTCTGAGCTGTCAGCCCAGAGCCCGATGTGGGGCTCGAACTCACGGGCCGCGAGATCATAACCTGAGCCGAAGTCAGACGCCCAACTGACTGAGCCACCCAGGCGCCCCAAGAAATTTTTTTTTCAATACGGTATTATTTTACTTCATTGAGTCAATTTCTGGAGATGGCTAATTGATCTAGAAGTCACTAAAAAAAATTCATAGCCTTCCAGAATATTCTACCAACTAAATATCCAATTCCTAGTCAATCTGAATGAACAGTAATTTATAGCATACTCCCTAGCCTTCATTTCTTCCGCTTTATGATTATACACTTTTTTCAGGACAAAGGATATACTTATGTGTTAGGTAAGAATGCAGATCTTGAAGTCAGACACACATGAATTTGAATGCTCTCACATTCTAGCTAACTCAAAGAATAGTTCTTGTACCAGAAACATTAGCACCACCTAAGAGCTCATTAGAAATGTAGCATCTCCAGCCAGGTCTCCTGAATAAACAGGTACATTTTAACAAGAGTCACAGGTGAAGTAAATGCTCATTAAAATTTAAGAGGCACTGGCATACGTAAGTTATTAGATAAATTTCCTTGAGCAAATTAGAGGATTTCTCAAAGACCCTGTTTTCTCATTGAAAAAATGAGACTAATAATGATGTCTAGAGCTAAGTATTATTATGAGAAAGAATTAAATAATGCCACCAGTAAGCACTCATGAGGTCTAACTGGTATTAAATTTTATCATTTCCTTCCAATTTGTATATTCATTATTTTTCCAGTGTATTTAGATGTGGAATTATATTGGCAACCCACCCAGATAAATTAAAGAAAGCTCTTTTAGTCAAAAAGTCTCCCTGACTATAAGCCTACCACAAAAATAGAAGTTAATTAATAAAGCCATCTTGCATTCACTTCCAGTACAATGTAGCACCTGTTTTTCAGTTGGTCGCAAAACATTTCCCTTTGATATAATGTGTTTTCTGTTTTTGTGGAATCAAAACAGTTAAATAAAGAATTTAGTTTGGAAACAAACATGACTCTTTCTCTCTGGCATAAAATCGAACTAATTCCACATTTAATTAGCCATTGTGATTTCTAGATTCTGCCATTCATGCACTTGGGATAGTCACTGATCCCCACAGGACTCAAATAATGTACCAGGTGTCTAGAACTTCAATTCTGAATGAGAAAAAGAAAGTCACAATAGGCTCCATTTTAATCCAATTAAGGCAAGATACATCCTATTTCATTCTCTGACCTTTTTTCATGAGACTTTGATATCCAGATTATCTGCTTCTTACATTTGGAGGAAAAATGTAAGCTGATAAAAATCAAGATAATTAGAATCATTTTCAGCTGTCAGAGAGTAAATATTAATCACAAGTAAAAAGTACCTATCTTATTTTTATTAAACTTTTATTGAAAACACATTTACATGTATAAATGATGCTTAAAAATGGTATCCACATACCCCAAATGGAAGATAATAACACTTTTAATCTTCCAGTAATGAAAGCTTATTTTACCATGGATAACTCACTGATTTATTTCTTAAAAAATTAAATGTTTCAACTTCGGGCAATATGGCATTTCAAATATTCCAAAGAGCTCTCCTGTTATATTACAACAGTATCTTGGGTATTTTAAGAAACAAAGATTTAAAAGTGCCAAAAAAACAGGCAAAATTTCTGAGTGCCAACATACATATAAAATAAACTAAAGATCTTGATTGTTAGTGATAAGTAAACAGGAAATTCAGAATTGTCCTGGGACAAATACTTGTAACACTGCTGTGATTTATAGTCTAAGAGAAACTAAACATAAGCTCGAGCATTATATCTAACAGAAGACGTATAGGAACTTCACAAAGAAATTTTAAAACTCTATTGAATGGAATAAGAACATGCTCAATGGAAACAATAGCATATTTATAAATAAAAAGACAAAATATCATAATGATATCTATCTTCCCAATTTGGTCTGAGTCAATGCAATCAAAATCCCACTAAAGATTTTCTTGGATAATAACATGATGAATCTAAAACTTCGATTAAATGGGAAGCTTCCAGAATACTCCAGATCCTAATGAAGAAGAAAGAATATGGTGAGGGACTGGCTTACCAGGTGTCTAGCTTGATGACTGGAGCTCATTAGGGTTATGCAAACTAATAAATGGCCTTGAGAAAATTGGTTAGAAAAAACAGTTAATTTCAAGGGCAAGTGAACATTATATACTGACGTTAGTTGGTAGGTGGAATAAATAAATCTGAAAGAACTTTTTAGAATGGGATATAGAACAAATGTTTATAATCTCAGCATAGGGAAGGATTTCTTAAAATATATGCCCTAAAATACGAATAACTTGTTAAAAAGATGACTTTGACTACACTAAAATTAAGAACTTATTTTATCAAGATATACCATAAGGACAATGAAAAGACAAGTCCCAAGCAAATCAGAAAAAGATATTTCGGAAGGCTGAGTGGCTCAGTCGGTTAAGTGTGTCCGACTTCGGTTCAGGTCATGATCTCACAGCTCATGAGTTTGAATCCCATGTTGGTCTCTGTGCTGTGCTGACAGCTCAGAACCTGGAGCCTACTTTGGATTCTGTGCCCCTCTCTCTCTCTCTCTGCTCTTCCCCAACTCACACTCTGTCTCAATCTCTCTCTCAAAAATAAACAAACATTAAAAAAAATTCCTTAAAAAAAAGATATTTGTATTATATATAACTTAAATGAGTCACTATCAAGAATATATAACCTACAAATTAATTTAAAGAATTAAAATACACAAAAGATCTGAACAGATATTTCACTGAAGAAACAAAACTGGTGAATGAATATAAAACAAAATGTCTGCCTCATTAATAAGAACCAGAGGTACCTTTTACACCCATTTGATTGTCTATAATTAAGCAATCTGGGGCACCTGCATGGTTCAGTTGGTTGAGCATCCGACTTTTGGTTTCAGTCAGATAATGATCTCAGGGTTTCATGAGTTCAAGCCCAACATCGGACTCTATGCTGAAGGCGTGGAGCTTGTTTTGGATTCCCTTTCTCACCCTCTCTCTCTGCTGCTCCCCCATTTTCTCTCTCTCTCAAAATAAATAAATAAAACTCAAAAAAAAGGTTTTTTTGATAAAAAGAGGTGTGACATCACCATTTAAAAAGTTGTTTTTGTTTTGTTTTGTTTTTTTTAATAAAAAGACATGTGATATCACCTTTTATTGTCCAGAATATGGATCAAAGGAGATTTGTATATAGCTAGTAGATGTCTAAACTGATAAAACTATTTCGGAAAACAATTTTCATACTTTTGTAAAAGTGACTTTATGAGTACTCTACACTCTACTAATTTTACTATCATGTATATAACACCCTACAGATATCCCTGCATGTATGAACCAGAAGACTTGTTCAAGAAAATTGAGTAGCACTATTCATAGTAGCACTCATCTGGAGATGATTCAAATAATAATTTACCGACAGAGAATAAATGAACAAACTGAGATATATGCTCATACTATTTAAATGTGAATAAGAGTGAATGAAAGCTACATGCACACACCCAGATAAATCATACAAACATAATGTTGAGGGAAGACAGCAAGTTGGTAATGACAACACACAGCACAACGTGGTTTTAATAAAGCTGGAAAACAAGCAAACCAATAATCATCTTGTTTCCCAACACATCTATGTGAGGCACATCTATTTTTAAAAAGAAAAGAAATGAGTCATCAGATATTTGTACACTGGCCACCTCTGGCAAGGAGGGAGGGTGATCAGAAAGGAGAATACTACAAAGGCGGTTTTATGAGTGTTGGCAATATGTGTGGCTTTTATGTTGTCTAATAGATTTAAACATTATTATTATGCATCACAGCTTACATATGTATAAAGAGATGTCTGGACCAATTAAATATACTGTTCTTATGTAACAGAATCCTCTAAAAAATAAACTAGTAATTAGAATTAAGGTTCACAATGAAACTATGATATCTCACCTTTTAGGAACATATTACATGGACACAGTATCCAAGGTAAAGAAAGCATACTGAAGAAAATAAAGTATGAAACATAAACAAGTAATGGAAAAAAATAAAATGAGCAGAGCCCATTTCAACTCACCACCAGGGCTTTGGATCTGTTGCTGAGAAGTTTCTCAATATCCCTGGCTGCAATTTCCACCAGCTGCCGTGCATTATTTGGTTCCACAGTATACAAATCTTGATACTTCTCATAAATCTGCCGGAAGGGAAAAGATAATTAATAACTGCATATGTGGTTCTTAAGTTCACAGAATGTATTGTAAACCATAAACAACCGATTAGAAAGACCCACTCTTTCCTTTCTTCATTTTGATCTTTTTGGAGTTTGGATGTGTCAAAAGTATCTATGTAAATAAAAATCTGCTGCCAGACCACACATTTGCCAAAACAGCAGGTCATGTTAACAGCTGGTAGGAGATCTTGTACCCCAATGATCCGTGTATGAAATTTTGTGACTTGAAATTGTACCTCCCCTAATTCAAAACCTGGTATTAACTGCCAAGAGGATGACGATGATGATCATCATCATCATTATTTTAAATCTTGCTGCAAAACACTGGAAGGGAAGCCCAGGAGGTCAAACTTGGAGGATGTGTACAGTGCGCAAAGGTAAGAGGAAGGGGAAAGAAAGAAGTTTTCGAAGGAGACTTCCCACTGTTACCGCTGCTCAACGGCTACAACCGTTGAGGTCAAATTGTATGCTGCTGAAGCTCATGCAAAGAGAGAGAGTCAGAGAGGGAGAGGGAGGAAGAGGAAGACTGAGAGACAGAGCATGAAGCTCATGCTAAGGCTCATCCAGGTAATACACACAGCTTTATTACACAGAAGAGTTGAAGATCACTGAGGCCTACGTTAAAGTTTGGTTAGAACTGTACTAGTGCAAATAATTTTTATTAGCAAACTCAATCCCTGCAGTTTTGTTTAGATCACTGAACCAAGCTATGCTAAAAGTAAGGTTAGGCAGGAGCAGCAGACTATAATTTTGCCTCCCATCAGTGTCTGTGCAAGGATTTCCCTAGAGTGGCATAAGAAGCACCTGGTTTGCAGAGCCTGTGCACTCCTGGCAGGAAAGAAAGAATTCGAGAAAGGTGGGGGAAGGGAGAAACAGCGGCCATGCTTGAGGCTGCTGGGCTTAGCCGAGGAGGAAATCCCTTATGTGCCCAACAGATGGGCTGCACATGCATGACTAAACCATCTTTGAAAGCCAGGGCCTGGCAGGTTTTTACGGTCTTATGAGATGTGAAACCAGGCACATGCAGGAACCAGTTCAACCCTGCTTTTGCTGGCAGAACTCCAGCTTTCTGCAATACTACCAACAGGTTCTATAGCCTGGTCCAAGCTGACCAAGGTTGCCACTGATAAATACTGGTTTCAAATATACACGGATGCATATGCTAACATTTATTACAGAACACATTAGTTTTACATGAAGCCTTTATTTTTTTTAAATGATTCAAAATTAATAGTTTTAAAATATTTAAGTGAAACCTTAACTCCTGAACTTTTTTTCTTAAACTCTGAGGTTTTTCTAATACTTGAAGTTTTTTGGTTTTTTTTGTTTGTTTGTTTGTTTTAAGTTTATTCTGAGAGAGAGAGAGAGAGGGATAAAGACAGAATCCTAAACAGGCCTCACACTGTCAGCGTGGAGCCCGATGCAGGGCTTGAATTCACAAAACCGTGAGATCATGACCTGAGCTGAAATCAAGAGTCAGATGCTCAACAGACCAAACCACCCAGGAACCCCTAATACTCATTTGAACTTTGACCTTGTAGGTTTTTCGTCCCAACTATTCAAGGCACAGTAGTCTACGCTTATAAATTCCCCATATTTAGTTTTGTTTGAAATTCCTGCATATTACTGGATTGCTTACACTTTCTTGCTAAGGGGCATATTATTGAGTCTTATTCTACAGACCAGGTTGTCCACAAACAACTCCATCCAACCTAAGCCTCTCTCTTTCATTTTAGCCTAAGATGACATCCAGGAACACGAACTCCTTAATAGATTAATTGATTTGGGAAACAAACAGGTAAGCCTCAACATCACTGTAATTGATCCAGGACATTTAGTTCTTTGAGGTAAAACCAATAAAGCTAATTGGCGTGAAAGGCAGTTGTGCTTTGTACCATTAATATTGTGTTCGCTTCTGTATGAAGTCTGACCTTCTTCCTATGGTACAGGGACTGCAACAGAAGTCAGAGTTGGGAGAGATTAGTCCCAAATACACAATCTGTACTTCACAGTATGCACCACACACAATGTCACTTAAGTCACTACCTACATATGCCAGATATCTTATAGGTTCTTTAAAGGATGAATGGATTATGAATCAGAAGTAAAAATTCAATTCAAGTATACACAAATCCTCTCAAATATATACACAATATTCTCTCAGATGGATTCTATAGTAATTTTTAAATCCTTAGGGGGAAAAAGACAGTATCTAACTTACAAATAAACTTTAAATAAATGAGGTCAAGGAAGCTGAAGTCTACAGCCCCAATATAAATATCCTGTTGTACTTTTTAATGTATAAAACCACATTTGAAATGTTTTCTTGGTGATCAAAATGAATTAAGACCATATAACTGCCCCACCAAAAGAAGTAGTCATTGTTTCTGGTCTTAAAGAATGTAATATTCTTTGTTGTTTTTGTTAGAGGTACTGCGAAGGCTCTCAAAAACTCTCCTGGTATATGTTTAGCAAAAAGTTTTCAGAGTAGAAGACTTCAGTGGATTTTTAAGATTATATGATATATTGCTATAAAGTACCTACATTTATAATTCTTCCCACCACTAAATAAAACCCTATTTCTACAATATTTAGTATGTTAACAGAGTTGGGTTTTTTTTTTTGCTTTTGTTTTCTTTTTTAAACAGAACCTTGGGGAACCTGGGTGGCTTAGTCGGTTAAGCATCCGACTTCGGCTCAGGTCATGATCTCATGGTTCAAGAGTTCGAGCCCTGTGTCGGGCTCTGTGCTGACAGCTCAGAGCCTGGAGCCTGCTTCGGATTCTGTGGCTCCTTCTCTCTCTGCTCCTCTCCTGCTCACATTCTGTCTCTCAAAAATAAATAAACGTTAAAAAAAAATTAAGAAAAAAAAAAACAGAACCTTAAGTATCTTTTCTTTTTTTCTTCCTGTTCTTTTTATCTTTTCTAAAAAATAATGGTCTGTTTCACCATTTTATCCAAGCTCTTTCCAGGAAATAACTAAATAAATAACTAAATAAATAAAACAAAAGAGCGTAGTATAAATAATTTGGGTTTTGCCACCCAACAGAGGTCCATTAAAATCATATGTCAATTCCTCATATGCTGTATGACACTGGCTTTCATTCCTTCTACTAGAAAGAATACATCACAATAAAGAGAATCCTAGACAGGATGTTTTCCCTCCTGATACACTAATACGCTTTAATTTTTCTATAGTTCAAATTCTTTCACTTCCATCCTTGCCACAGATTTTAACAGAAAAATGTACCACCTGTACATTCTTGCTTTCTTACAATCTTAATTAACTGGGTTTAAGGAGCATTCACTATTACATTTGGAGACAACAGAGAATATGGTTTCCCTTCCTTTTTTTCACTGGAAACTTCTAAGTGTCTTTGCTCCAAATCCATAGTTCCCACATAATCTCTAGAAGGAGAGTACATTTAAAAATAACCTCTTGGCACCTGGGTGGCTCAATAGGTTAAGCACTTGATTTCGGCTCAGGTCATGATCTCACAGTTCGTGGGTTCAAGTCCACTTTTGGCTCCCAGGGTTGGAGCCTGCTTGGGATTCTCTCTCTCCCTGTCTCTCTGCCCTTGCCCTGCTTGTGTGCACTCTCTCAAAAATGAACAAGAAAATAATAATAAAAATAAAAATAACCTCTAATATCTAAAAAGTGACACCACTCAATGATATAATTGCTCACTGAACATACAGAAATGTTTCAAAAATCTTAAGACTTACTACACAGATATCCCAGAGATGCTTACTGAAAGTGAGGTAAGTTTCCAGATTTGCGATGACCTAGAATATTATATTAGCAATCATTTTTAGGCATCTACTCTATAGCACTCTGAGGTGTTTCACATACATTATCATTTACTAACTTTAAGAAACTTAAAAAGTACATTGAATTAACTACCGTGTTAGAATACTGAAATTCAGGCTTTGGAGTTATCAGAGTGGAGACAGCTTGGGTCCCCAATTTCACATCGTGAAGGAGCAAACCACTGCCCAGAGTAGTAGAAAGGAAAATGGTAACGTGGTAGGTTTAGGCAAAGTGAGTCTGCAGTGCCACTCTACACCGGAGATGTCCCTTGGTTTCAGCAGGATGTGGAGAATAGGAAAGACTGTTGGAATGAATAAGAAAGGGAGCTAAGAATTAATCCCTCTGCTAGAAGATGGCCTCAGGGCAGGATCAAGGGAGCCCCAATGCAGAAATTGAGGGATAGACAGTGGGAAGCAGAATCCCAGCCGAAGAATGACGGTGCGACGCACCCAGACTCGAGGGCCCTATGCAGGCTAAGGAGCCTGGCCAAGTTCTTAGTAGCACCCATATTCAGTATTTATAACAAGAGAACAGAAAACAGCACATCCACTGCACATCTTGTCACAGGTTTCCCCTTGTGCCCAGATGCCAAGGAGTAAAGTTAAGAACATTAGAGATCATGGGAAGGCAGTTTAAACAAAAGCTTCAAAATGGCAGGACTAAATCTTTTTCCTTTGGGAGAGAGAATGGCACCTCTAAAAGAACTTAAAAAGTTCTCTAAAAGGAAACAGAAATTCTTGCGTATTAAATCTTAAGTATGTATAATTTTGACCACCCCTTCCCTCAGTACTTGTACATTAACTTTCCTCCCATGGAACTTGTCCGGAATAAGCAACCCAGATTTCTGCCATGCCCATAGCCATCCTTCTGAGAAAAGCTTTCCTTGTGACAGTCCCTAATGAAAGAAGAGTCGTAGGTATTTCCTGACAAATGGGTAACAATATTCTAATGTATGACCTTGCCTTTGGCCCCTGGCCAATCGCATCAGAACATATCAGATCTAGAAGCTGCTAACTTCTGACTCAATAGCCTGCGAGGAAACAGGTACAAAAGATTTGTACAAGCAGTGACAACATACTGAACCAATCAGATTCTCTCACCACAGGACAACAGTTAGGTCGATCAAAGGCACAAACAGCAGAAATGAAAAGTCTAGTGGAAGGAAAGCAACAGGCACATACCACAGAGTGACACAAGTGATGGCTATGGTAGGTGGAACACTAGCCCCCCCCCCCCAAAGGTATCCACACATATATGTGTGCTGTTACATGGCAAAGGGGAATGATGTTTGCAGATGGTAATGGCTCAATCGGTTGAGTGTCTGACTCTTGATTTTGGCTTAAGTCACGATCCCAGGGTGGTGGGATCAAGCCCCACATCAGTCTCTACACTGAATGTAGAGCCCACTTGGGACTCTTTCGGATTCTCTCTCCTCTCTCTCCTTCTGCCCCTCTCCCCCATTCACACTCTCTCTAAAATAAAAGATAAACATTAGAAAATAAATTAATGCATTAAATTAAATGGAAAAGAAAGAGGTTATCCTGGTTTGTTCTGGAGGGTCCAATATAATCACAAGGGTCCTTGAAAACGGAAGAGAAAGATGGGACTGTACACAGGAAACCAGAGAGATTGCAGCATGAGAAGAAATCATTCCAATGTCGCCAGATTTGAAGACGTTGGAAAGGGGCCATGAGCCAAGGGAAGGACTTCTGACCCACAAGTTGTAAAATAATAAATTTGTGCTTTAAGTCAATAAGTTTGGGGGAATGTGTCACACTAATAATAGAAAACTAAAACAATGAATTAGTTGTGAAGAGCTCCAGCTGAGAGGTAACAATAATAATCAGCCTCTGGATAGTGATTCTATAATAAAGTCCCAAGTGAGTCATTCTGTCAAAAAATAAAAATGCTAAGAAAGACCCCATGCTTTGAAGGTTGTGATTAACATTATTAATTACTACTTTGCACCTTCATTTCATTACTCATTAGATTCATGTCATTCATTTCAATCATTCTGTTGAGAAATGGGTAATTTCTGTTCAACTTTACAAAATAACGAAATTATCTCAGGACTCCAACAATGACCTTCACAATAACATGGGATTCTGAGAAGAAATTCTAGAAAGAAAAGCTAACAAATACCAAAATAGATGTGCACACATTGTCCAAAAATATATATGAATTGGATGAATAAATATGATCCTACCTCATAATAATGAGAGGGATGAAAACAAACTGTGACATGACTCCCACGAACATTCTAATTTCACTGCCTTTTCTGGCTAAGGGGAGTAAATTCAAACATCTTCAAGGCAAATGCAGGTAGGAAAAGAGATGCCTTGTCACT
Source organism: Panthera uncia (assembly GCF_023721935.1). Classification (NCBI taxonomy): domain Eukaryota; kingdom Metazoa; phylum Chordata; class Mammalia; order Carnivora; family Felidae; genus Panthera; species Panthera uncia. The sequence goes on from NC_064816.1 coordinate 83,106,813, forward strand.
TCAACTGCTTTAGATACTCACAAAATCAATTTCACTTGCTTTTAGTTGAATTTTGCAATGTGGGATGGTTTGGTTATATGGGTTTTTTCTTCTTGATTAAGTGTTCTGTGGGCTTTTGAACTACTTGTTCCCTAGCAACTAAGAATGTCTTGTTTCTAAAAGATGTATTAGCACAAAAAGAATGATACAATGTTCTTTCGTGGTCACTTTCAAAGATCAAAGTTCCCTTACCTTAAGAAATTTTGCAATGATTCACAAGTATAACAAAGTCTTTCTTTTTATTTATCATAACTTACATCATCACAGAAGCGGGCCAATAGAAAGGGATGTTCAGATATGTCAAGAGTCCTTCATGTCAGGTAAAGAGTAACTAGTGACACTAGGTCTGAATTTGTCTTAGAATATATTTTATCAACAACAAAGAAAAATTTTAGAAACCCTACCTTCCTCTGTTAAAAATTAGCTGTTAAAAAAATGAATGTTGCCATAAAAAATATGCAATATTTACTAATTAGCTCCTGATCTCTTCAAACACTCCCTACCTACTCTTTAATTAAAACAGTAAATGATGCAATCTCATAAATAAATGTCAAGTTTTTTTTTTAAATGTCTCACTCTTTAATACTCTTTAGTACACTGTCAGTTGTGTTTAACACAATTAGTAAAAATCGCTTTAAATTATAGCATTTTGTTTCCTTTCCCCTGTAACCTATCTTTCTGAGATAGGCTACCACCTTTGAACTTTTTTATGGCTGGAGATTTTTGACTACCTTTTTTTTTTTTTTTTTTTTCCAAATTGTTATTTAAATTCTAGTCAGTTAAACTACAGTGCAGTGTTGGTTTCAGGGGTACAATTCAGCGATTCATCATTTACATACAACACCCAGTGTCCATTTTGGCTACTTTCAAGTAATTGCAAACATCATCTAACATTCATAGTTTATTAAGCATCACATTTGTTATATATTTCATATTTCCTTTAACCAGAATGTAAATTTCAAGAGGACAGAGATTTTGTTCATTGGTACACCCCAGCACATAAAACATGGTCTGCACATGGCCAGTACTCATATCTACTGATGGCAGGCAGACAACACCTAAATGGTCATCACATCCTAAAAATAGACTAACTACACAAAAGCAAGGTAATGATCAATGTGAAGATTATTAGTGTTCCACATAAGAGGGGGAGAAAATTGTGCTGTCAGAATTCAGAGTAAAATAAAATCACATGGATTATAGTAGTCAAAAAGATGCAATGACAGCCACACTTTGAGGGAAATATATATTAATATGGGAGGAAAGAAATCAGAATCTGTGTGATACAAGGAATTATTGGAAAATACAGACTGAAAGGCAAAATGAGACACACTATCAAGGAAAGCTATAAAACTCAGGGTACTGGTTTATACCATAGAATATGGTCAACTCCAAGCTCTATTGCTCAGAACTTCTAGTAAAGTTAATTAGCACACAGCAAGAATTCAAAATATAACATAGGCCTGTTTACTATGAACCTCAACACACACACACACACATGTGCTCATGTAATTATATACATATATACATATACGCACATATACATATATAATTGATCATGTCTGGGGGCTCCTGGGTGGCTCAGTTGGTTAAGCATCTTGACTTCAGCTCAGGTCATGATCTCTCCATTCATGAGTTCAAGCCCCGCATCAGGCCCTGCGTTTGACAGCTCTGACAGAGCCTGGAGCCTGCTTCGGATTCTGTGTCTCCCTCTCTCTCTTCCCCTCCACCACACTCACTCTCTCTCTCTCAAAAATGAATAAACGTTAAAAAAATAAAACAATTGATCATGTTCTTGAATTTATGGTGCATATTTTTCTAATGATAATTATACCAAACCAGCATTCAAATAACAAACACAAGAGTTCAAAATACTTTCCCTACTCCTTCCCTATGATAAACTTTTCAGCTGGGACACTATCACATTTAAGATGAGACATTACCTTTAAGAAGAATATTTAGGAAGAATGAAATCAGAATTGGAGAATGTTCCACAGTATATCTTTCTACTTGCCCTAGTTCCTATTAATGAGAATTTAATGGTGACACTTTCCAGCTTGCATTAGATGGCAGAAGGACCAGAACAAGTAACAAGCACAAATATGCCTGGGCTTTCTCCAAACTACACATCAGAACAGGCGATAATATTTAACTAGAAGGTTAAATACAAGGGCTCATTCCTGGAACACAGAAACTAACCTATAACAAAGACTAAATTGAGCAAAAGAAAGAGAAAGAGAGAAAGAGAAAAAGAGAGAAAGAAAGAGAAAGAGAGGAAGGAAGGAAGGAAGGAAGGGAGGAAGGAAGGAAGAGAAAGAAAGAAAGAAAGAAAGAAAGAAAGAAAGAAAGAAAGAAAGAAAAGAAAAGAAAAGAAAAGAAAAGAAAGAAAAAGAAAACAAGAATTCTTCAGATTTTAGGTTGGAGACATTTCATACATAAGGTAAAGAGTAAGTTTATCTTTAAGAAGGCTCAGAATTAGAGGTGCCTAGGTGGCTCAGTCAGTTACGCATCTGACTCCTGATTTTGGCTCAGGTCATGATCTCACCATTCATGAGATTGAACCCTGCATCAGACTATGTGCTGACAGCTCAGTACCTGCTTGGGATTTCTCCGTGCGGCTCTCTGCCCCTCCCCCACTTGTGCGTGCATGCACGCTATCGCTCGGGCTCTCTCTCTCTCTCTCTCAAAAAGAAATAAACATTAAAAAAAAAGAATATTCAGAATTTTTTTAAAAAAAGAGTATTCAGAATTAAAACAAGAAAAGCGTTAAGATACATATAATAAGAAGCCACCTACTTGGGTTTTTTGTTTGCTAATTCCAGAGATAACATTAACCTAGCCTCTTTCACTTTGCATATCTGGAGCCACATATGAACTGTGTGTGTGTTTTGAGTAACAAATTCATAAGCAATTAAAAGTACAAGAGATCATACTAGATTCTATTAAAACTAAATTAAAAAATAATTAACCATAGGCTGAGTGAGCTGCTTGCTTAATGTCCCTAACCCCAAATGACCCAAATTCGTCTTACTGCCAACAAAATAATTTTTAAAAGCAGCACAGTTTAATTTGCTCTTAACCATTTTACTTAACAAATGGCTTTTCTAAAGCAAAACTGCTACCTATCAATGCTGATGGACAACTTCACAAATTTATATTAACACAAAGAATTCCATACGTTGATTCTTGCCTCAAATTTTTCAGTCCTCCTAGAGCCGTTTTCCACCCCGAGAGCTCCTGACAATTTTACCAGATGACTCTTTGTTGTGAGATGGTGTCCTGTGCATTGTGGGATGTATAGCAGCATCCTTGGCCTCTTGACTCTAGATGCCAGGAGCACCCCCCTCCTCCGGTTGTGACCATCACAAATGTTTCCAACCACTGACAAATGTCTCCTGCTCCTGGCTGAGAACCGCGGCTCTAGACATAACGGCATGAAATGTCTTCAGGAAAAGTAAATAATGAGGAGCTGTATGCTGTACCCTGAGAGTGTGCAGTAGCAGATGACGGTCTTTTATGCCATTCATCTTCGTGCTAGAGAAGCTGCCGCGTGGCTACATCACGCAAGGGTTCTTAGCCTCCATCTTCATTGTGCTGCTCACGGACAAGAAGAGAGCACAGGCGGCATTCTATCATTCCCTCTGTAATCAGTATTACCCAACCATTAGGTTGCTCTTTGGAAAAACAACGAATAATCATTTATCCCTTAAGTACTAGTACAACGTAAGCAGGTGTTAAGTACTAATTGATAATGGAACAGATTAGAAGAAAAAAACAAACACCCTTTTATGAGCCTTTTACTATTCATGTTTGTGAACCCATAGTACTTCATTTAAAAACCAGTTAATAAAATACTGAAAGTCACCATCACATTAGAAATGCCCTGGAGTTTATTCCATACCTTTAAAAACGAATGTAATTAACCACTGCTCAAAAAAATTAGCTTCTTAATTTAAAACCTCCAGTGGATGGGTGCAGGGAACCCATACTCTCCACTGATAGTACTCTCTGCAGTCAAAAGAGACTTCTGGCTACTTAGAGAGAGAGAAAAAAAAAAAGTGGGTTTTTCCCCTAAAATAACTGCAATCTCAAGTTGCCTACATAATTATGGTAATTGATTTAGTTACAACATTTCCTCATTGAGAGAATAAGGCAATGCTAAATAAAACCAGTAATTCTGGGTTTGCTTCTTTGTTTTTTATCTCTTTCAAAATATAGTCTTCACAACTGCTTCTTAATATCAATATCCAATAAGGTTATACTTGAAAATTAATTGTATTACTCTTATAAAATAGTAATTATGCTACATTTGTAAAGTAATATGAAGATAAAGCAACATTTTAAAACATAAAGCTACATTTTAACATGACATAAGCATTTAACGTTTTCGTAGCATCTGTGATGACTTCCCCGTTTCATTTTCTATTTCCTTTTTCCCCTATAACATTTCTGCAAGGAAGAGAGAGTGTTAAGATCTATCTCGCTTGACAAGCAGGTAACAGGAAATCTAATACCACCCAGCTACTTAGCAGCTCTCCCCAGAGTAGAAAAGAAAACCCCAGCCCTTGCTGTTGCCTCAGCATCTTGCTGATTCCTCGTCAGAATCACCCATGATTAATTATGTTCTTCTCTAGAGTATCTTCTTTTGTAAATAAATTAATATATTAAGCTCTCCACCACCTAGAAAATGAATATTCTATTTACATAAGTGACGTGACCACAATGTCAAAGTAAAAGCATCAGTCTATTAATACCATGAGTTACTAATGAAATTATTCACTTAAAACATTTATGTAAATACTAACTTAATTAAGAGTACTGAATGCTCAATATTTAGACACATTTCATAGTCACATCTTTGAAAGCATATTGAAATATGTACGCATTGATTTTAATATAATCTTAATTTATGAAATCACAATAGTGAATCAAAAGCCAGAAAATTCTATGATGATACCAATGCAGAATGATTTTACCTCCAAAAGTACAATTCCGGGGGGGGGGGGGAATTCACCAATTTTCTTAAATTTTCTTAAAAACATTTGCATATTCTAACCTAACATGTTAGAAATGCAGACAGAATCTGCATGTAAGAAGAAAGCCTTAAAACAAAGTGACACACATTGTGTCAACTCTCTTACAAAGCTAAAGGGATAGAATAATGTCTGTTAACAAAAAGACTGGATTCCCAGAGCATCGTGCATTGTCAGAAAATACAACACAACATTAGAACTGAAACAGAAGGTAAGTGTCAGATATTGTGGGTGAAGATTTCAAAATGCGTACGTTGTTAACACTGTAGGAATCACCCCTGCACCTGAGATAAATACAAGAGGAGTCTGGGAAGCTTACAAATCATCCAAAAAAGCCATAAGAAAGGCCTCATATTATATGTAGGATGGGAAAGGAACAGAAAAGGAAATGTAGCAGAGGCCTCTTGCGATGTCCAGAAAGCTAGAAATGTCTCTGCCTCTGGCCACGGGGATACAGAGGGAGTTAGGCCTTTACTGTCCCTGGGCGCCAGGGTTGAGGCACTTAAGTCCTCTCAGGCACAAAATTCCAGGAGCTACTCGCTCACTCTGCGGATGGTGCAAGTTTCCAACTCTCCAGAGTGCCTCCTTCAATTCTGCACCCCCTGAAGATCACACACCTCGCCTCAGTCTAAGTTCCGCTGGTGCCCCGGCCCCACCCGACCCTCACCAGGAAAAGAGACCTATTTGGAATGACCTATTTGAAAAAACTCCACCTCTCTCAAAACATCGTCTTCACACCAGCTTCCTAATATCAAATATGTTCTGCTTAGAGGCGAAGGAGTTACTACAGACTTAAACAAACGTAAATGAGAACCATCAGTCCAATTTTTTTTAATGAACAGGAGGCCCCAAGGAAGTCTTGGATTCCTAAAGGAAAAGGGGGAGGTGGAAAAAAAAAAATAGTCCAAAAGAACAACAAAACTCGCAGATGGTTGTGATTTGCTTACATTATTGTGATTTCCTTTCCACACATCAGGGTCGGTCAGGGGACCAACTGAGGATCTCAGACCTATTTGCAGAGTTCTGTTTTCTTTTTTTCACTTTTTTAAAGAGCTGGGGAGGGGCAGAGAGAGGGAGTGAGAGAGAAAATCCCACAAAAGCTCCACACTGCCAGTGCAGAGCCCAATGCGGGACTCAAACCCACGAACCACAAGATCATGACCTGAGCTGAAATCCTGAGTCAGACACGTAACCAACTGTGTTCTTTTAAAACAACTTTTTGCAGACTTAAAAGTGTCTTTCATTGAAAAACAAACAGTAGTTTGTTTTTATCGATTCATCTTTAAAAAACTTCCTCACAAAGCAAATTATCATTCTTACAGAACCCATTAATTCAGAATATCTGATAATTTAGATACTGGTTGAAATTTAAGTATATTTGTACATGAAATATTTTATCAACATATTAAGTGAGAAAAAAGTTGCTCAAGAATGTTTTACAAACTTAAAAACTTTGTTTCCAAGAATACTTAGACCACCTTAATTTTTTTAATGTTATCTATTAGTTAATATATGATCATCAGCCTCTCTCTACTTGTCAGCTACAGGAATTCACAGGTCTATGTGTGTGTGTTTTTAAAAGTCCTAAAATGGGACTGCTCAAAGATTTCAAAGAAGACACAAACAAATAAAAAAAAAACAAAACATCCTTTATTCATGGATCGGAAGAATTAATATACTTAAAACGGCTATACTACCCAAAGTCATAATCCCCATCAAAATACAAAAGGCATTTTTCAAAACATAGAAGAAGAAATCCTAAAATCTGCATATGGCTTGTTAAAAACAGAAGATAATACTGTATTATAGGTGTATGTAAGGTGATAAATAACATTACAATCGTACTGCAATATATAAATGTATCAAAGTAACACAATGTACATCTTCCATTAACACAATGTATTAATCATTATCAATCTTCCTGGGCTAGTATTTAATGATGCCATAAAGCAATTTTTATAAAATTAGAAAGATGCCTTCTTTTAGCTATGTTGCCTCATCGTAGCTGCTTCTGAACCTTCGTGTAACAAGCTAGTTGTGTCCTGTGATGCCAGGAAAAACAGATCCATTAAATAATTTGGGAAGAATCACCATTTCCACAATATTAAATATCAACCTAGGAACCTGTTAAATTCCTCTACTCAACTTTTGATCCTCACCGTGCATCCAATATCCCCAAACTCAGCATAAAGTTCACTCTCGGGGCACCTGGGTGGCTCAGCAGGTTAAGCGTCTGACTTTGGCACAGGTCATGATCTCGAGGTATGTGACTTCGAGCCCCGAGCTGGGCTCTGTGCTGGCAGCTCAGAGCCTGGAGCCTGCTTTGGAATCTGTATTTCCCTCTCGCTCTCTGCCCCTCCCCCGACTCACGCTTGCTCTCTCGCACGTGCACTCTCTCACTCTCAAAAATAAATATACGTTGAAAAAATAATAATAAAGTTCACTCTCAAGTCTGGTGTCCTTCAACTCCTCTGAGCTTTAAGTTCCCATGGCCAAAAAGAAATGCAACCCTTTAACCCCCATCAAGTACCTTTTCTTTCTAGGCAAAAGGATAGGGGCATATGGAATCATTTATCTATGCAAAATAACACTCTTTATGAGCCCCAATACTTAATTTTTTTTTCCAATAATAGATTCTGCATTCTCTCTCTCTCCCATCCCTTGTTGTAATATATAATTATTTTATTTGTATTTTGTTTTCTGTCACATAGTTAGGTATATGTCTCATAAGCAAAACACCTTAAAGGGGATTTTCTTTCCTCCTGTCCGCTCTATTTTTTTATCCAAATTCAGACTAGGCCATTTATTCATTCATCAATATTTGCAGTATTCTTAGTAACCTGTGCTTGATAAAGCATAATGGAAATCAGGTAAGTTGTTTTTGGTTTTTGTTTGTTTGTTTTTTTAATGATTCATTGCAAAAGGCAGATTCGGCAAAAGGGTTTACATCTCAACACCAAAAGTAAAAGTGAGGTCAGCCAAGAAAGTGGTTTCTGAGGCTAGAGAAACCCTGGAGTGAAGGACAGCTCCTGAGAGCAGTTTATTCTTAATCTCAAACTGCCAATAAAGAGAGTCATAGAACTTCTAACCAGAATCTGTCAAGTCTCATTTCTTTTTTCTCATTCCACAAACTGTCACTTTCATAGAGGCTCGCCTTATTATCCGACACAATTTCATTTTTTTAACACATCGTCCAATAAGGAATCATTGCAGACCCCAAGCATCACCTTCCAGTAAGTAGCTTTCCAGAACCTTTGCGCCCACAAAATGGAAATTTCTGAGTAGTACAGTGTCAGTCCTCTGAAGAGAGGAACTGCATTTCTGTCGATCGTTGGCACCTGAACGGTGCCTGGGACATACTATGTGCTTAACAAGTGTTGATGAGAATTAAATTTAATCATTGTTATTCACAAGGAAACACTTTCATTTCCAAATGTATTCCCTATCTCCTCTCACAGATATTTGTTTCTTAAGATACTTTTGCATGTTGAAACTTCCAATTGGTTTATAAAGAGATTCTAGAATAACTTTTTAAAGTATTTGTTAGTAGGTTTCTTTATGAAATTCAAACAATATATAAGGTAACCATATATTCTAGTTTCTGCCTGGGAGGAATATTCACATATAAATATTCTTATCACAAATATTCATATATCATACATATATTTGCTTTTATATTATATCTCACCCCACCAACTCCTCACATTGTTGGAAAACAAAAGGTCTCACTGTAACACTAAGAACACAAGATAAAAGTACTTTCAAAATATTACATTACTTACACTAGTACTGAAGTAGTGAGACTGTAAAGAAATGACATTTAATTTTTTTTTAAATCTCATGGGAATTACATGTAAATGCTCTTATCCAAGGAAAACAATCTATATAAGATGCTATACAAATATTTATACGTTCCTATCACTTCCAAGAATCATTTTAGAGTGACTTTCATAGCCATTTCATAAATCAGAAGAAGAAAACATATTTTATAGTGTCTCCTTCTCTTACACAAAAATCTTTATTACCCATCTCAATGACTCACTCTAGTCTCCAGACATGGCTATAAACACTTTCCAGCCATTTTTAAAAATAATATCTACCCTCAAAAAAAGAACATGTGTTCCCACTGAGGATATTCAAAAGAATCCATCAAGGACTTAAAGTCACCACGGTGTGAGAGATTCTAAAATATACCCTGAAGAACAGGCACATGAAACCCCACTATGAGTTTTAGGGGAGTCTGCACATCACATGAACTCATCTAAGGTAAGGCTGTGTGTAAAGTGTAAAGCATGGTGAGAACGCGACATTAATTGCCGGGAATGACATTCTTTGCTCACAATAACTAGCAGGTACCAAGGGTCCTTCTCAGAATCTCACTACCCGATGCACATGAAAAATCACATCCTATTCGTAATATAGAAACGCAGTTTCCTAGAAGACAGAGCTGCATTCAAAGATTTACAAACGTCTTGCACTTGTACTCACATCAACAAGCTGATTGACTCCACTTGCTGTTTTTGCCAGTGTGACAAGGTCTTCTTGCATCTTATCCACCCATGACTTGATACTGCAGAAACCAGAAGAGAACGTTCCATCAGAACTCTGGCAAAGCCAAGCCACACACATTCGATATTCGTGCCGTACATAATTCATTAAAGCACCTCGAAATCTCTCCCTCCCCCCAAGTTCCTACTATGTCCACCCTCCCAACCCATTCTCAAATTACAAAACCAATGAACCTTTAGGGTCCACTTCTGAGGAAGGTGATACCCCACAAAACATAAAAGAGCAAATGACACAGATGTCTTGTTCAACATAAGGGTATTTCCTTAATTTTTATGAAAATTATATTAATAGTTACTAAATAGATTATTCTAAACATGGAGCACCTGGGTGGCTCAGCAGGTTAAGCACCCAACTCTTGATTTTGGCTCAGGTCATGATCTCATAGTCATGAGATCAAGCCCAATGTAGCTTGGGATTTATTTACTTATTTATTTTCTTTCTTTTCTTTTCTCTTTTTTCTTTTCTTTTCTTTCTTTCTTTTTCTTTCTTTCTCTCTTTCTCTCTTTGGATTTATTTTTTCTTTCTTCTTTCTTTCTTTCTTTCTTTCTTTCTCTTTTTCTCTTTCTCTCTCTTTCTCTACCTCTCTCTCTCTCTCCTCCACCATTCCCACTCTCCCCTTTCAATATAAATAAATGTACATTTAAAAAAAATTAACTAGGGGTGCCTTGGTGGCTCAGTCAATTAAGACTCTGACTTCGGCTCAGGTCATGATCTCACTCACGACTTGTGAGTTCGAGCCCCACGTCACGTTCTGTGTTAACAGCTCAGAGCTTGGAGCCTGCTTCAGATTCTGAGTCTCCCTCTCTCTGCTCCTCCCCTGTTCGTGCTCTCTTGCCCCTTCAAAAATAAATAAACATTAAAAAATATTTCTTTTTACTTTAACTAAACTTCATCCTTTAGCTTGTAAGTTTTCTTAATATAATACTAAGGAGGTGTTACAGGTAGAATATTTGAAAAAAAAGTACGAAAATATAAATTCTTTTAAATTTTTCATAATTCTATTAGACAGTGGATAACCACTGTTAATATTTTGATATACTCTCTTCTCGTCTTTTAAAATTCTTTCACATAGTATGTAAGCCTATTATGTAAAATTTGTATCTCTTGGTTTGCTTAGGTCATACGACAAATACTCCCTCATGCCATTATAAATACTTTATAAACATTGTATGTTAATGGCCACTTAATATTCCATTATCTCTACATGCCATATTATATTTGACCATCCTTTTTGGTTAAAATATAGAGTATCATCAGTTTTAACCACTGTAAATTACACAGCAGCAAATACCTTACTGAGTAAAATTTAAAACTATTTCATTTCCTAAGCCAGACTTTTAAATTTGGAATTCCTGGATCAAGCCTTAAGTTTGAAAGAAACATGTTGAGCATTAAAATTATGACGAGAAGATTTCAGTTCAAAGCCTTTTCATGTATATACTTCAGATTAATGAAATGGAGACCTTAAAATACAAGTTATGGACATCAGGACATTTTAGAAAAGCTTAAATCAATGGTCTTATTTCTTCCTGGCATTAGAGACATTACCAAATAGCACACAATGTTCCCCCTTCAAATCAATATAATTTAATCTGTAATCCCTTCATATATTTCATTTATTCATCCTTATTTATAAAAAGACATAAAATGTGTATTCTTTTCTGCCCATGCAAATATAAGAAAACACTAGTAAGAATGATAAGAAATGATATATTTGAATTTGAACTTCTGTCTACATATATATGACATCTGTATTTATCTTTTCCTCACATATCCTACTTCTTCAAATTTGGTTAGTATCAAATGTTCTTCCACCTTTAAGAGACCATATCCAAGAGTGGTTTAGAAAAGTGCTGTTTTGAAAATTAACTATGTGGGCGCCTGGGTGGCTCAGTAAGTTAAGCGTCTGACTCTTGAGTTCATTCAGCTTAAGTCAAGATCTCACAGTTTGTGAGTTCAAGCTCCATGTCAGGCTGTGCTGACAGCAGGAGCCTGCTTGGGATTCTCTCTCTCTGCTCCTCCCGGGCTCATGCTCGCTCACTTTCTCTCTATCTCTCTCAAAATAAATAAAAAAGCATTAAAAAAAATTAACCGTGTATTTCATAAGTGTTCAATTATGAGATTTAACCACGTTTGTCTTTCTTTTCCTTGAATAGATAAGAATTACAATAGAACTACAATGTTACCAACTTTTTGTCAGATAAATTTAAATATAACAGAATAAAAAATTAAATGTGGGGGAAGAAAGCATAATGCAATAAAGGGATCTAAATGAGGTATAGAAGAACATTTAAAAAAAAAAAAAAAAAGCTGATAGGGCCGCCTTGAAGGCTCAGTTGAGCATCAACTGGTCAACCTGAAAGGTCAGGTTGTGATCCCACGGTCGTGGGATTGAGCCCCGTACGGGGGCTCTGCACTGAGTGTGGAACTTGAGTTTTGCTCTCTCTCCCTCTCTCTCTCTCCCCAGCTAGAGTGGGCGCTCTTTCTCTCTCAAAAAGTACATACACACACACACACATACATACATACATACATAAGCTGATAAGCTAAAGAGTAAGAAGGAAAACAGAAAGTCGCCAAAAAAAGGATGAAATGCCTTAAAGAAAAACACAGAGAATTGACTTACATGTGAGGCAAACTAATTAATACATAAAAGCTGGGGGTACTTGCACACAAATGAAAATAAGGAAGAATATCTACTGAACCATGCTATACAAATATGATTTTCAAAGGTAAATAAATATCAAGAAACAAAAAATAAATACCTGGGAGGAGGTTATAGAAAGAAAGCTATAGAATCGCTAAAATGAAGGCTACAAACCACATTATTGTAATGCTGTGCTTTCTGCTGTTTATAAACTGGTGCATATTGTAGCGGCCAAAGGCAGGCCACCATGATGGACCCAAGATGCACCACTTTAGCATGAAAATTATTTTAAATTAAAAGCAATCAAATTCCAGTAGATTTAGGAAAAGCTCTTTAGCCCCTCAACTGTCTGCTTGTATATGGAAGACAGCTATGTATAGAGATTCTTCCTTACCTAAGAAACATATCTACATAATAGGGAACCTCTGTTTTTGAATAATCTCCTTTTACCTTCTTGCTAATGGTCTTTCTCCCCTTTGTAACTTCAAACTCCATTCCTCCCCTTAGCTTCATACAAGCGTCATGTTGCTTCAATGTCTTTGAAATTTCCGTGTCTGTGTGGATTCCCCACAGGTATGCTATTAAATTTGATTTTCTTCTATTAATGTGTCTCATGTCAAGGTGATTCTTAATTCAGCCAGAAAGAGCTTCAATGGCAGAGTGAATTCTTCCTCCCCAATAATACATTTGAAAAACACTATAAATATTAGTATTCTTATTACTATTATTAGATAAATAACTGTATTAGATACTGTTTATTAGATATGTACCATTATTAGATAAATAAATTGTGCTCCATTTCTACACTAAGAATAATAACCTACAGTAGGGAATGGGCAGGCGCAAAGACCACTGACACCATTTTCTAATTCACATCATACTATTTCAATTCTCCAAACAGTTACTCAACAAGTCCTAAAACCCCAAGTAAATAAGTCACCTCTTCCCAAGGCACCTGGGTGGCCCAGTTGGTTAAGCATCTGTCTTAGGCTCAGGTCAGGATCTCACAGTTCGTAGGTTCAAGCCCTGAGTTGGGCTCTGTGCTGGCAGCTCAGAGCCTAGAACCTGCCTCAAATTGTTAGTCTCTCTCTCTGTCTACCCCTCCCTGCTCACGTTATGTCTCTATCGCTCAAATATAAAATAGACATTATAAATTAATCAATCAATCATCTTTTCCCAAATGTAATTCTCAACATTGACAAATAGAAGTATTATATATCCCCGGGGCTACTGGGTGGCTCAGTCGGTCGAGCGACCGACTTCAGCTCTGGTCATGATCTCACAGTTTATGAGTTCGAGCCCCACGTCGGGCTCTGTGCTGACGGCTCAGAGCCTGGAGCCTGCTTCTGATTCTGTGTCTCCCTCCCTCTCTGTCCCTCCCCCACTCATGCTCTGTCTCTGTCTCAGAAATAAACATTAAAAAAAAAAAAAGAATTGCTATATATCCATTTCGCTAGGCAACTGAGAGACAAAGACGATATATGTGAAAAAACAAAAACAGAAACAAAAAACCCACAACTCACGCCTGAATTCTGATTTATGCTAAAGTGATCCAAAACGTGCATTCTAACTTGACATCTGAGTGTACTGTCACTGCCAGGGTTCGTTGAGGTTAACCTGTTTTGGCTGAAAGTAATCGAGGACCTATCCAGTCTTCTCACCCCCAATGACAAGCTGTCAAGAACACTTTATAGGAGCAAGGATTATTTTTCATAGATATGAGGTGCTACCTGGTTTTTCTAAAATTCATGAGTACTATGCCTTTCCAACCTGGAATTAGAAGATTATAATGACTAAGAAATAAGCAAAGATCCCATTCATCAAAAAAGGGAAAAAATTACACAAGGCAAAACTCATACCTGCAGATTCTTTCTTGGACTTTCTCTTTCTCAGTAAATTGTCAAGCACATACGTACAATCACTAAGCTCTATTTTACTACCGCCAGAAGGTACCGTGAAATTTTAGACAATTAGAGAGGATATATCCTTTTCATGTAATAAGAAATGAATACAGCAGCCCACAAGGAAGAATTCATTGTTTGCTCTTTGTTAATCCATTCAACAAGAACTCACGTCTGCTGGAGATATCAAAAACTGCAGATGCAGAAATGACAAATATATGCCTTATAATCCAAGCTCAATCCTATGACCCTGGCATCATGACCTGCACCGAAATCAAGAGTTGGATGCTCAACTGACTAAGCAGCCCAGGCACCCCTACCCTTCTAAGTTGTTAAGTTAGATAAACTTAGACAATAGAAGGCAGGTTAACAAAAGACAGGTTTAGAAGGGGAAAGCACACATGTTTATTTAATACACGTTTTACATGACACAGGAACCTTCATAAGGAAATGAAGACTCAAAGAAAGGGTTAAACCTGAGTGTGCTTCTGCTAAGTCTGATAAAGACTAGAAAGTCATGGAAAGATATAATAGAGCAAAGAGTATGAACAAAGTGTAGTAAACTAGGGGGAACTTAACAAAGACTATGCATTCACATTCTTTTCTCTGTCCCTTGTCTTCAGAAATAAAGGATGCTCCTTTCCTCTGGGGTTAGGGAAGGCAATTTTCATAGGAAGGGAAGGTCAGGAAGTCCTTGCATGTGACATTTCTCAAACTCCTTCAGCTTAAAATATCCCATATCATATTTGGGGGTAGTGTGTCCTGAATTCTACCAGCGGGATACATTTCAGGACCAAGAGATAATCACTTAAAGTTTATCAAGTAGTAATGCAGGGAGATGGATGGAGAAGACTTTCTGGAGCAACAGCTACTTGAAGTGAGATTTGAAAGATGAGTGGAATCTGACAAAATTGAGAAAGCACGTAAATAAGAATGAAGGCAGAAGGAATATAAAAGATGGCCTAAGTCGTCTGAATAGCTGGCTGGTTCGACACAAGACACAGAATGGGAGCAGGCATGGCAGGGACAAGATTGAGGCAGACAGATGGTCCAGACCAAGTGTCTTAAATAACATTCTGAAGCATTCAGAATGACTTCCCAAAATAATGGAGAGATGATGGAAAACGTGAAGTTAGAGAGTAACAAGAGCAATTAAGTATCTATAAACATCATGAAGTAATTTTTCAGACAGCTAAGTGGACAGTGGCTCTGAGGGAAAATGAAAAATGAGAAGGGAGGGTCTAGATAAGAAATGATGGGGATTCCAACCAGCCCAGTATCAGTAAGAGGAGACAGAAAAATGGAGGAGAGGTCAAGTACAAGAAATTTTCTCAACAAAAATTCTGAAGTATGGACAACAGAATGTCATGTTCTACTGGATATAGACAGTGAATGGAGAAAGAATTCTAGAATGATTCATGGAGTTCTTCAATTAAACAATAATAGGACATTTTGATAGAGAAAGCACACAAGGAACAATTTAGAGAGACACCGATGAGTTTTTATTGGTTCAATTAGATATGTTTTGCGGAGATCCATGTGGAGATATTCAATAGGCAACTGAATGTACTAGGTTTGGAGTTGTCTGAAGTTTAATACGAATATAAAGATCTGATGTTTACGATGTATGTAAAGGACATTAGGTAAATCAACGTATGACTCTCAAACGACAGTGTATGGAAGGAGGAAGGAAATACACAGTACTAGAACTCTGGAAAATAATGTTTAAAGAACTGGCAGAGGATCTGAGTAGTAGCAAAAGAGAAGAAAATCCAAGAACAACACTTTCACAAAGCCCACAGACAGGAAAAGTCTCCAGAGAGGATGTAGGTATAGAGTCATCAAATAAGGTGGGAGAAGTCTACTCACCTTATGTGTAAGGAGAATGAGAGAAACACAAATTGAAGCCTAGTAAAGAATGAAGTACAAAGTGTTAGTACTTATCTTTGTTTTTTAACATGAGAGATTGAAGCATGCTTCCATGTAGAACAGCAAGTACAGAAGGAAACACTGAAGATTCAAGAGTGAACATGTAATTTGTTGACAGAGCAAGGTCCTTCAGAAGACTCTAGATCAGGCTTCTTCTTGCTCACCCCTTGTATTCCAAATATGAGACTGGAGATTAAATGAATAAATAAACATAACACAGGAGACACCCAATCCACAGCTAAAAGGGAGGATACCTCTTCCATGGAGATAGAAAGGAAAATGTAAAAGCTTTTAGGTAAATGGAAACAACCAGAACAACTTGATCAAAAAGTTGAGACATTTCCACTTACTGGTCTCTATTTCCTTTGTAATAAAAGAGACAGAGTCACCTGTTCAGAGATGAGCAGCGGCTATTAAGGTAGGCTTGCAAAGAAAGCTTGGTGGTTTAAAAAAGAGCATTAGCTGGAGGGTATTTAAAGATGTGCCCTATACTGAAGGTCATCATTTTTTTTCTGGTAGTAATCAGCATAACTGTGTGACTTTCTTCACTATCTCTTGACTGGAGAGGGAAAGAGGAGAGAAAAAAGGCATTCAGATAAATATGGGGCAGGTATCAGCAGGCAGGAAAGGATAAGGAAAAGTGAATTGCAGGACCTGAAAATTTCAGGATCGCTACTCATTCTAAATAATGAAGACACCAAAAATCGCATTAAAGTGTTATAGTATTATATTCATAAACAAGGTCTCTTTTCCAAATTTCTCATTTTTGTTAGTTTTTAGCCTAACAATCTTCTAAAAGAACATGCTTGGAGATGAAACAAAGGAAGTGGCCCGAATACGCATACCCTGCTTGACATCACTTAAAACAATATATGCATTTTTACAGGACAAATTCCTAAAATCACCGTAAAATAAAAGGGA
>NC_064816.1:83126351-83146656 GCF_023721935.1 Panthera uncia
CTTAGCATCACACTCTCCAGTTCCATCCACGTTGCTACAAAGGGCCATATTCATTCTTTCTCATTGCCATGTAGTACTCCATTGTGTATATAAACCACAATTTCTTTATCCATTCATCAGTTGATGGACATTTAGGCTCTTTCCATAGTTTGGCTATTGTTGAGAGTGCTGCTATAAACACTGGGGTACAAGTGCCCCTATGCATCAGCACTCCCATATCCCTTGGGTAAATTCCTAGCAGTGCTATTGCTGAGTCATAGGGTAGGTCTATTTTTAATTTTCTGAGGAACCTCCACACTGCTTTCCAGAGCGGCTGCACCAATTTGCATTCCCACCAACAGTGCAAGAGGGTTCCCGTTTTTCCACATCCTCTCCAGCATCTATAGTCTCCTGATTTGTTCATTTTGGCCACTCTGACTGGCGTGAGGTAATATCTGAGTGTGGTTTTGATTTGTATTTCCCTGATAAGGAGCGACGTTGAGCATCTTTTCATGTGCCTGTTGGCCATCCGGATGTCTTCTTTAGAGAAGTGTCTATTCATGTTTTCTGCCCATTTCTTCACTGGGTTATTTGTTTTTCGGGTGTGGAGTTTGGTGAGCTCTTTATAGATTTTGGATACTAGCCCTTTGTCCGATGTGTCATTTGCAAATATCTTTTCCCATTCCGTTGGTTGCCTTTTAGTTTTGTTGGTCGTTTCCTTTGCTGTGCAGAAGCTTTTTATCTTCATAAGGTCCCAGTAATTCATTTTTGCTTTTAATTCCCTTGCCTTTGGGGATGTGTCGAGTAAGAGATTGCTACGGCTGAGGTCAGAGAGGTCTTTTCCTGCTTTCTCCTCTAGGGTTTTGATGGTTTCCTGTCTCACATTCAGGTCCTTTACCCATTTTGAGTTTATTTTTGTGAATGGTGTGAGAAAGTGGTCTCGTTTCAACCTTCTGCATGTTGCTGTCCAGTTCTCCCAGCACCATTTGTTAAAGAGACTGTCTTTTTTCCATTGGATGTTCTTTCCTGCTTTGTCAAAGATGAGTTGGCCATACGTTTGTGGGTCTAGTTCTGGGGTTTCTATTCTATTCCATTGGTCTATGTGTCTGTTTTTAGCACAGTTATATTTATTAAAGTGCTTTGTTTACTAATTTCTTCTTCTTCTCTCCATAATCCACATCAGAAAAAAATGAACTGCAGGACCCATGCATCTAGAAAAATCACACATTTTTGAAAAAGTGGCAAATTTTCAAAATATGATTGAATATAAGGAGATTATTAAATTTCTAGAGTGAATATTTTATCATTCCAAATCTTTCAAGTGTATAATGAATGCCACAGACGAGAGAAAAAAATCTTGTAATCCTTCTCTGCCCCTATAGTAACTCAGAGTCAACTAGCAGTCTATGTTTCCAACTGTTTAACGATGTCTGCAGACTCGGGCTAATTTGGAGCATTCACTGTGAAATGTCTCAACAATTATTTTATGGAATAATTAAGCTAATCTTTTATATCGTGTGCTTCACTTTATTGTACAGAAACAGCCAACATTTTAAAGCAAAGATATAAAAAATTCAGGTTTTCACTAAATTTGAAAAAAAGATACTTGCCATGCAATAAACACTGTTCCCTTTGAGGTCAGATTTACCCATTAAACAGCTTTCAAAAGAGTAACGCACAGCTCAGGAAACTCTTTTTTCAAAAAAAAAAAAAATATATATATATATAGTAATCCATTTCATTTTGCATGCACTTGAGGAACATCAAATTCAGAACAGCACAAATTACACCCTGTTTAATCTATTGTAAAGTGTAATTCTTGAGTACAAAGAGTCAAGTCTGCATAGTTATCTATTTAATTGTTTTAAATGCTACAGAGAGAATGTACCTCTTTACTTGTTGGAACAATGGAGCTAAAGTGATAGCTGAGAAATGTTATAATGGGTCCTACCAGGACTAACTGTCCTTCCTTGCTGTATTTGATGTGGTAAGTCCTCTAGAAAAGAGAAAGACGTGCATGAAGCCCCTGCTATCAGTAAGGACAGGGTAGTAAAATAGACATCTTTCTTTCCACACCCTCCTTGAATTACCCCACTAGCAATTAGCATAGAGACTAAAGCAGAAGAGGAACAGGAGACACACAGAGGAAGGTAGGGGGCTGTGAAAGTAAGTCTGCACCCTTTTTATTTTTTAACGTTTATTTATTTTTGAGACAGAGAGAGACAGAGCATGAACGGGGGAGGGGCAGAGAGAGGGGGAGACACAGAACTGGAAGCAGGCTCCAGGCTCTGAGCCATCAGCCCAGAGCCCGACACGGGGCTCAAACTCACGGAACGTGAGATCGTGACTTGAGCCGAAGTCGGACGCTTAACCGACTGAGCCACCCAGGCGCCCCAACCCTTTAAAGCTTTTGTCCTAAGCATTCTCTGCCTATACCACTATTCTTAAGAATTAATTTTAGGGGCACCTGGGTGGCTCAGTCGGTTAAGCATCTGACTTCAGCTCAGGTCATGATCTTGCGGTTCAGGGGTTTAAACCCACGTCGGGGTCTGCACTAACAGCTCCGAGCCCAGAGTCTGCTTCAGAGTCTGTGTGTCTCTCTCTCTGCCCCTGCCCCGCTTGCGTGCGGAAGCTCCCTCACTCTCTCTCTCTTTTCAAAAATAAATTTAAAAAATTAAAAAAAATTTTTTTCAATATATATGTATTTATTTTGGGGAAAGCGCAAGCAGAGAGAGGCAGAGACAGAAGGACAGAGGATCTGAGATTGGCTCTGCACTGACAGACTGACACAGCAAGCTGGATGTGGGGACTGAACTCACGAACCTGAAAGATCACGACCTGAGCTGAAGTCAGACGCTCAACCAACCTAGCCACTCAGGTGCCCCATAAATAATTTTATTTTTAACCCAAGGAAATAGGAGACATAGTTATATCCTGTGGACCTGGGGAAAAATTTAAATATCACAAGATCTAACAATCCGACCATTTCAGTTATGTTGATATATATATATATATATATATATATATATATATATATATATATATAAAGAGCTTATTCATAAATTTGAAGTAATAAGATCATATATTTCAAAAGTGTTCTACTTGCTATAAATATCCCACCAATGCCACACTGCTTTTTGTTATGTAATAAACCACCCAGAGTGTTCCTGCAGTTGGATAAATATAACATAAGTAAGCCAAAGATGTAGATAGCTTAGACACACTATTTTGCTAAACAGGCATTTCTGATAACATAGATAACTATAGAATTAAATTTTCTTTTGGTGTAAAAAAGAGTGCTTGGTAACTACATTAAATCTAGGATTGTCTGTGAGATGGGTGTTATGCTAGGAATGTGAGTTCCCGAAATTATTCTCAATTGAAACCATTTTCAATAACACTGCTGCTCTGTTTTTAGAAAGCTGTTTAGATCTGTGAAGTGCTTAAGTATTCCGTTTTTATCTAGAGTCAATCCTGTAAGAAATGCAGGGAAGGATGCGAACATGCTAATCAAAGTGAAAAGGTAAAATACCACAGAGTAAAAAACCAAAAAAACAAACAAACAAAAAAAAAAAACCAGGCTTTATCACTAAAATCAAATTTTAAGCTGTTCATGTTCCTCTGCCTTCACTTTCTGTGGGTCTTCTGCTGCTCCTGTGTGTGTGTGTGTGTGTAATCTGTGTTACAAACACACATACTCCTAATTCTCAAAAACCAAAGATTCACCATACCTCCTTTACGCACCATCTTGGATTGATCTTTGTTTTATCCAAGCATTTTTTCATTGCCTCTTTAGCTCATATATGTTTTTGCCTCAGCTCCAGCAATTTGCTTCCAGCTTCCAAGAGAACAAATGGGCAATACATTTTAGAGCGGACATGAATGTAGTTCCATGGATTAGCTGGAAGGGGGAGGGTTCTCGTGTGAGGGTTTGCTCCCTTGAGGCCCGGAGAGCTTTGTTTGCTATCCTTCCCCATCACGGCCAGTTACAACCCGCAGTATCATCCCCTCTAGCCTGCTGCCAGTGGAGGTGCCCCACATGGCCACACAATCTGCTGCTGGGGTTTTTATAAAACAAATGAACTGAATTTCTATGTGCTCATGACAAAACCTCCTTTCATCTTACTGAAGATCTTCCCTTTCATTGTTTATCTGTATTTTTTTTAGCCATTGTAGATTGTTCCCCAAATTTATTTTGGCCTAATTCAAGCATGTGAATATTATTGAATGCCCTGATAAAAATCTCATTTCCTTTCTCCTATGAATTATTAACTGCGTGTTCATAGCATCTTTGATATTATAAAATACTGAAATGCTTATTATATTTGGATTCTGATCTAAATGGCCAATCCACTTCCCTATATAGATCAATACCTGCAGACAAGCCAATTTCGCTGCTTCACAGTTTTGTCATGTTATTCAGTCATGTTTCCTGGAGTTACCAAAGTCCCTGCAGCTCCGCAAAATCATCTTTCAAGTCTATGCTTTGGATCCTACTTCTGGGCAATCTGAGTCTTCAAATACTCAGAAATTTTTCTTTCTGAGTTTTTAAGATATATATAGCCTGTCCTACAAAATGTCATACATTTTGGTATATGTATTATGTGACTATTATTTTTCTCCAGCAATACTCAAGTTCAGTGAATGGAGAGTCCACAGCTGATAATTCTGCATTTGGAGACTATCTGGCAGAGTTCTAAGCATACAGTAGACACTCAACAGCAGATAATATCTATTGAGCGCCTACGTGTGAGAAGCTGTTCTAAACACATCCTGTAAGGGAGCCTGGGTGGCTCAGGCGGTTAAGCATCTGACTCTTGATTTCGGCCCATGTCATAATCTCACGGTTCGTGAGTTCAAGCCCCATGTCAGGCTCTGTGCTGACAGCACAAAGCCTGCTTGGGATTCTCTCTCTCTCCCTCTCTCTCTCTCTCACCCCCCACCTCTGTCCTCCCCTGTTTGCTCTCTCTCTCTCAAAATAAATAAATGAATTTAAATAAAAGTAAATAAATAAACATGTCATGTAAACATACTCTAATTCTTACAAAAATCTATCGAGGCAGGTATTATGCTGAGTCTTTCTTTACAGGTAAAGAAACTGAGCCATAGAGAGGTTAACTTATTTGCCCAAGATCACAGAGTTAGTAAAATTAAGCAATGTGCCCTAAGAAGCCAACAGAGTAAACTGTCTAATAAATGCTAATCGACAGGGTGGCCTGAAATTCAGCTTGGTTCCCATCATGAAACCACCCACTAGGAGTCCTCAACTCTTCTCTCATCAGAATTTACAAATGTCTCGTGTCTTCTATTTTACAGACTGTCAGAGTCCTGGGTTCTAAGTCTGCTTCACTGATGTAAGAAGAGAAAATGGCAATGACAGAAGTCTTTTGTTTACATTGCAGAAGAAAAGTTATAGTTAGGAAATGAGGATTCGAATAATTGAGAAAACCCAGATTATGTTCTTCCTTAAAAGATCTTTGTGGAAACATGCACAGGATTACTGAAATGCTACAATTTTTCTTCACATTAAGTTTTTAAGTTCTCATTCAGATTATCAAATAAACAAGCACTATTTGTTTTATGGGGGAAAAAACAAAATTCACTGCTTTCGTTAACACAGCATGGTGGTGTCAGTGTTAAGTACAAGGCCAATGACTCTCCGATTATTCACAACATGCACACAGATTTGACATCAAGTAGCAGGTTAGATGTAGAGCCGGCCCTGATGTGTTTCTAAATATAAAATATTCCAAAAGCAACATTAAAACCTTCAAATATGAATGGAAAATATGACTTTCAGCTGGCCTTCACTGTCCTCACAATGCAGGTTCAGATACACAAACAAATGCAAGAATATAAAAGCCTGGGCCCAGACTGACTCATGGGGCACTCCTTTTGAAGATAGCCCATAGTGTAATTTGTCTGACAGCTGTTCCAGGACAGAGTTTATTTAACAATCAAAAAGCTGTCAATGCAAATGTATTAACTTGCAAATGAGAAAAACAATAACTCTCTTTCTGAAGACCCAAAGAAAGGAACACTGTAAGGGTAGCCTATCACCAGCATTTTTATGTCTTTAGCATTAAGCACGGGATTCTAGAAAATGGGAATGAAACCATCAAATTGGAAATAGTAAATATCTTTTCAGCTCAGGAATCATATTGCGATTTAATTGCTTTCAACCTTTTTGTCCCCACAGACACGTGGTTCTCTTTGACCCTCTTTGCCTGATCAACACATGCACTGCCCTCGTGCTCCTGTCTGACGGTCTGAGCACACAAAGCGTGCCAAGCACAAGATTGCTTCTTGGGGAGGAATTAGAGCCAGCCCTCCCTCCTGACTCGCTCAATATAAACATAGAACTAAACTGGTTGTTTGAACCAAATTGTTGCTCTCCATTAATGCAGCGAAATGAACAATGAGAATTGTATTTAGAAACGAATTTATGCTTATCAAATGGCGAAAAAGTTAACAATTTTTGCACTAGGAAATAACTCCTAGCAAAGAATAGGAACAATAAGTAAAAGGTCTATATAAGTATCAGAGTAATAGAGGAAAAGAAGCGATTTCTGGTTTCTTGGTCGCAATTTGAAACATTTTTATTTGAATGTTTTTCAAATTATGTAATAGTTGGTGATGTTTAAATAACAATAGTATAAAATTACGACCTTTTATGTATTGTACATGAAAAAAAAAGTCTAGGCAACTAATTAGAAAAAATTATCAAGGAGAAAAAGCACCTTATGGAGCTAAAACCAATTGAAACTTTTAGGTCACTGTCAGTAAATTTTAAAAAATGCTATGAAGCATGATTCAGGTATGTACAACTACTTAGAAGACCTTTTTAAATCCCCTAAAGATATTATTTTTCTACTTGAAATGAATCCTTAATATCAGATGATTTGCTATTGGCAACAAAAAAGAGGCAATAAAACGATGAGTCTTCGGTATATTTCCCTTTTCAGGAACAAATAACATGATGATTTCTGGTATTTAAATTATTTATATAAACTATGAAGTAAACACTTCAAAACACAATGGTTGATGTCCTTATAGAAAGTGTGGTTGTGTATATCTTCCACATTTGAAATAATTCTTCTGCAATTAGAAGGAAAGCCTTAAAAATGGATCTCATTCAGTCATTCAAGAAACAGTGGGAAGCATGGCACAAGCCCTAGTGAAAGGATGGTGCTTTGGTAGGATGGCATGTCCATGCAACCCGTCATCTTTAGGAAAGACGCAAGAATCACAAAGCAGCCAGTAACATGAATTAAACATCAACATTCAGAATGAACTGTTGCAGAATGCTCATTGTTTTGTTGTTGTTAACAGCCATCCTGTCACTGTTACTGGTGCTCCATTTAGAGTACATCCCAATGTGGATTTCAACAAGCATTTTTAAAATGGACCACCCCTGTATTGTAACGTGAAAAGTCTGAAGATTCCTAAAGCCAGATGTATGAATCATACGTGACTCAGCAGCCTTCCACAGGCTCGACAGCCCATACAGTCTCTCTCCAAATGTTCCCTTCTGTATAAGAGAGGCTGAATGGATTCCTCTTATTGCTGGTCAGAAAATACAAAAGGATTTGAATGTAGGCAACCCGTTAGAATTCACACTATCTGTTTAGGTCACCTGTAGTAATAAAAGTGGGGGAAAAAACCCCACTGGAGCATCTCTTGCTACCTGGCAAGCTGTCTTTCCGGCTCTCCACGGTGGATGTCCCCAAGCTCCAGATTATCTCTAACTCTTGATCACATCAGGGAAACGGGAGCCTCATGGGAATTTACATCACCTTTGAACACCTTGCAACTAAATCTCTAACTGAAGTTATGTGTCCAATTAATGCAGGTCGTAAACATTATTTTCTGTTCTAGAAAGCGCAGAAGAAGAAAACACCTTGGCCTTGCTGTCCAGTTTCCTATTTAATGGAAGCTGCTGGTATACATTACCCATGAAAAATGATCATGCTGATGCTCCTAAATACTTCCTAAGATAGGCATTCATCACCTTACTAACAACCTTGTTGTCTGGGGGCAAAACAGTTAGAAAGTTCTTCTGGATACAAAGGAAATTATGTCATATCTATCTTACAAACTATTAGGCAAGCATCTAAATAAGATATAGTTTTGGGGCACCTAGGTGGCTCAGTCAGTTGGGAGTCCAACTTTGACTCAGGTCATGATCTCGTGGTCTGTGGGTTCAAGCCCCACATCTGGCTCTGTGCTGACAGCTCGGAACCTGGAGCCTGCTTCAGATTCTGTGTCTCCCTCTCTCTCCCCCTCCCCCACTTGCATATCCTCTCTCTTTCTCTCTCTCTCTCTCTCTCTCAAAAATAAACATTAAAAAAATTAAATAAGATCTTGTTTTATATATATTCTATATGGTTTTTAATGGTGATTATTGATTTGTAATTTACAACTAAAATTATTAAAACTTCAGAAAAAAAATTAAAAGTATCTTCAGACATCTAATTCCTAATGCCTAGCCAAAAAAAAAAAAAAAAAATGGATACAACTGTCTTGATTGTGGCCATATGACTGTCATTTTTATTTGCCTTTATACTTAGATGTAAACAGAATGAAAGGGGTGAATAAAAATATATGTATATAATGAGCAAAATGAAAATTTGTATCTTCCCCCTGCTATTAAAAGAAAAGCAACAAGCAGCAACTAAGGGCAAAAGAGGTAATAATGATTAATAAACATGCATGTAAGTTTAAGAGAAACATTTTTCTGACCAAGGGCTAAGTTCTAGGACCTGAGTTTGGGGTTTAGGAGTGAACTGCATCAACCCTCCACCCAGGTTCTTTCAACTCCCTATCTACGGAGGATCCAATAGCTAATGTCCAAAAGCAAATCCGGAGCCAAGAATCAAAGAAGCAGCCCACAGGAACAATGGCTCGAAGGGGCTGGGCTAAAAGAGTGCAGAGCTCTGGGAAGAGAACAGGACTGGAGCAAGGATACAGCAAATTCCAACAAGAGAGTAAGTAACTTCAGAATTATGGATCAAAAAAGCATCCCAAGAATTTCATAAAGTGATTGAGGACCTTTATCAAAAGGACTGTTTATCAAAAGAGTCTCTGCTTTCTTGTCTACCTCTGGTTACAAAGAGAGCGTCTAAAAGCCCAAACAGGTGCAGAGAAGTAGCTATGAAGTGGTGTTTAAAGACCTCTACTCTAGGAGCGTCTGGGATGCTCACTCGCTTGAGCACCCAACTTTTGATTCTGGTTGAGATTATGATCCCAGGGTCGTGGGATTGAGCCCCATGTCAGGTTCCATGCAGAACCCTGAGCATGAAGATTGCTTGCTTGAGATGCTCTGCCTCTCCCTCTGTCCTTCTCCCCGCTTGTACCAGCTCACTCTCTCTCTCTCTCTCCATCTCTCTAAAAATTTAAAAAAAAAGTTTAAAAACCTCTACTCTCTATATAATTCCTTCCTCTGAAATCCTAAAGCATGTCATGCAAAATACTACTACAATGTGAAATTAATTTGGTTTTCTTATTTCTTTAAGACAACTGAAGTTAAAGAAGTAATTTCTTAAAGTAAATGCCATGGCTTAAATTCGAACATTAGGAAAACAAGCAAATTTTCCATGGATGAATGGATGGATAAAGAAGTTGTGGTGTATATATAAAACGGAATAGTATCCAGCCATAAAAAATGAAAAAGTTCTGCTATTTGCAAAACATGGATGGATCATGAAGACATTATGCTATGTAAAATAAGCTGGACAGAGAAAGACAGATAGTGTGTGTTCTCACTTATATGCAGACATTAAAAACAAGAAAAATGACAACAACAACAACAAAAAAACCAAACTCACAGAAAAAGAGGTCAGGCTTGTGGGAATGAGAGGAAAAGGCTGAGGGGGAGGGGGAATTGGAGAAAGGTGGCCAAAAGGTACAAAATTCCAGTAATAAGATGACTAAGTACAAGGGATATAACATACACCATGATTAAAGCTAACACTGCTGTATGGCATCTAGATAAATTTTTAGAACAATAGATACTAAGAGTTCTCATCATAGAGAAAATTTTTCCCTCCTTTTCTTTCTTCTCTCTTTCTCTTATCTATAGGACAGGACACATATTAGCTAAACCTATTGTAGTAATCATTTCTCAATATATATAAATCAAACCATCACAGAGCACACCTTAAATATTTACGGTGACACAGGTCAATTATCTCTCAACAACTAAGGGGGGAAATTAGAACCGTGTTCCTGAATCTCTCAATCAGTTTGCTCCTGCCAGATTTTTCAGAAAGTCCATGGAAATCACTTTGGATAAATTCAAGTACAGGGTATATACTCTCCACCTGAAGAAAACACCTCTGTCAGGTAAAGGTATTCTAATTTCCATCCAAGGGGGGTTGTGATCTCTAGGTTTACTCTTCTCATTTAACCAAAGGGGCAGTTTGTGAAATGAATGGGCAGACAAGAGAATTAAAGGAAGAGACTCCATGATGCCCATCACAATATCTTTCCTTTTCATTAGAGAAATCCAGAGGAGTGAACAGAGCTGGGAAGCCCAGGGGAAATAACGTGTTCCTGATTAACCAACTAACTCTCCCTGAATTTGTAACGCAGCTACCTGGTAGCAGAGAAGATTAAATGAAAGAAAATGAAACTGAAGAAATTGAAAGAGATTCAATGGACCCAAAGGGAAAGAAAGAAATCAAGAGATGGAATGAGGAAGAGGCACACATAGAAGCTGGGAGGAGTAGGGAGGAGAATAGAAAAAAAAAAAGAGATCAGAAATAAATGCACATTGTAAAAAATGAATGTGAAATTTCTTTTAAAAAGATGAAAATTGACTTCACATTTGAAAAAAACAATTGGCTCATCACCAAAAACTTTAGACAATGCACTATATATTATTGTTCAAATATTCACTGCAACTTTTAGGATATGCAGTTAACAGTCCTATAGACTAAAATGATATAGCCTTTAATCCAACCATGATGAAACATATGGTTGCTTTGGTCTATTTCACACAGAACTCAGAAGGCAAATCTCTTACAACACTTTTTAATTTGGAAGAATACTTTATGTTTAATTTATTGTTAGGAAAAATAACGTTCATTGATCTTTACAGTTAAAGTACACATCTTTTCAGTGTGGACAAGGAAGTTGAATAACACTGGGTTTCACTATGCAGATCAATAACATATCAATAAATGAATGGTGGTTTGTTTATCACACTCATTAGGGCGGCTCCCTGCAATGGAGTTCACTATTTGTGCATCTCTACATTTTAGCCACTCTTATATTTAAACATTTCCATAAAAGACACAATTTCAATTATTTCACTCCACTAAATACTGAATAGCTATAGCATATGCTATTGCTAAACCTTGGGCAGCCATCTTTCACATTCTCTTTAGGAGTTCTATGCAGCTAATAAGGAGGGCTTTAAAGAAGGACTGGTGGTGTATTATTTGATTTGCATGAGCCTACAAGTCATTTTCTGTCGAACGTGTTGCATGACACAAGAACTGGGTAATCAAGCTACTACAGGGAGAAGCACTTGGTTGTTCTCTACAGTCTTAACTGGGGGTTTCTTGACTCCTTAATACATCAGCTAATGAACTGGAGAAACGTCAGCACTCAGACTCAATGGAGGGAAAATAAACCCAAATAAAAAATAATTCCTGACCCAACCATTTTCACAGATCACTCATCGTCACGTGCATTCTAACATACAGCCCCATGCACTCACTAACATTTTGGGTAAGAAGAGATTAGGATCTGGATCTTGCCACTCTGCAGAATTTGACACCATCAGTAAATAGCATGTTCTTGCTTGCTCTTTCCTCTGCCTACCATGTTTTCCCTCCATGCCTTCTCATTTCTTCTCATCCCTTTAAGCCCCAGGACAATTGACACCACACTCCTAACCACACTAGCTCCACCCATCATTTGGTCCTGCCTCCTGTCCTTCACATTGGGCCTTTATGGATTCTTCAGGATACTCACAACCGTGCAATTATTATCATGTACTTGTATTCAGTCTCTTTCCTCTAATACACTGTAAAGAGTACAAGAGGAGGTCTTTCTTAACTGAAACCAGAAGCACTTAACCTTGCCCTGGGATAAAATAGTTGCCCAATAAAATATTAATTAAATAAATAAAGGAACAACTCTTTGGGGGGAGCACAGAGAACAGTCAAATGAGATACCTGCATTTATGCATAAGGCATGGTAAACAAGGCTTCCATTGAAGAAGCATGGTCTTATTTCCAGTAACTTGTTTGTTTTCTCGAATGGAATGGAAAAGAATGGGCAAAATATTCTTGACTGACATAGAGACCATTACATTTCTGTTAAAGCTGCATGCAAAAAAAGTTACATTTCAAATTATGAGTTTTCATACAAAACATCCATTAAATTGTCTCAGGTCCTTCTGGAATAAGAAAAACAACAACAACATTGATTACCTATAGCAAAACTTAGAAAATTCAAGAGAGAGGAAGCCAATGCACCGCTAACTGCAATAAATCAGAGAGTAACAATTTCTGGGCACCGTCCACCGCTACCAGCTTTGATCCAGGGTTACATACCACTAGCAATTCGCTCAGCTACCTAGACCTCAACTGCCAGCATGTGCTTTGATGATGGGAACGCACCCCATCACTTGCAGAAACTCAACCCATGGGGTTGTACAGGTAGTTCCCTAGAAGCTGAAGTATCAGCACCCTAAGGTAAATATTGACATTCTTCAGAGAAAAACAGCTACACAAATTCTGGGGAAATACACAGAGGTTACTCCTTAACCCTGTGTGGCTTTGCCAATTGTTAAAATTACTTTTTAAATCTCATTAAGTTCTGGGAAGCAGGAAAAAAAAAAAAATGATACCATGGCTGATTTCCCATTCAAGTCAAAAGGAGATTCTGAAATTACAGTGCAAATACAATATCTCTCTTTCTGCATTTTTAGATTTTAAGCAATTCATTGTACCATTTTACTTTAAATTGTTAGAGACTATTAATTCCAAGAAATGTGTTATTTTACTTCTTTTACATAGGATTTAATCTAGCCTCAGTTTTCTAGATAGTTTCTAAGGGCCTCACACTCCCTCTATTAATAAACAATAACAAGAACAAAAATTAAAGCCCTAGGAATATGTTACTCATAATAACTAGAGCCTATCATTTTACTCCCTGTTCAGAAATTTCCAGGTATATCACGTAAGTTACATTTCACCGTTTTATGAGAAGCTTCCAAGAACTAGCATCTCCTGTATTTTCAATCTCATCTTCTATTGAGATTTTCTTTTGCTGGAAATAACAATGATCCTGTATGAATCTTACTCCAGAATTAAATGAGTCCATCTTAGGATCATTTTGTATAAAAAGCCAGAAATGTGAAATAATTTGAGTATGGGGTGTCTCTAACAACATCACATACTGTTTTTTTGTTTTGTTTTGTTTTGTTTTGTTTTCCCCCTATGGTACAAGCTCTCCACTCTGTATTCTCTCTGCTGGAAATATCTCTTACTTGAAATTTTCCACCTAAAAAATGTCCATTCATCCTCTAAACTAATTTAAAATATTTTCTTCTCAGTATATCTCTCCAGGATATGGCACAATTTACTTATAATATCAAAAGGGTATTGTATTTCATAGTAACTATGTGTTTGTCAAGGTCTCCATTAAACTTTCAGCATCATGGTGACAATGAGAATGATCAATGTTTGACACACAGGAAGAATTCACTAACTGTTGAATAACATGTCCTCTGCCTCCAGTACTTTCTGCAATTAGTGTTTCAGAGCAAATATAAACACAAGATCTTTTGAAATAACATTAAAGTTTCTTCTGAGCATAAATTAATATGTATACATTAATTACATTTTGAGAAATACAAAAAGTTATCCTATCACCAAAACACCCCCCCCCCAAAGACTCAAAACTAATCTCATCTATGGACATAAGCAAAAAATCTATATAAAATACTAACCAAATCAAGACAATTTTTTTTTTTAAATGCACCATGACCAAGGAACTTTTATTCTGAGAGAAACAGATATTGCAATATTAGGATATGCCAATACGTGGACATTATTAACTGTGATCGAAAGAATCTAAATAACCTTTCTGTGTCCATTTCTTCATCTTACAAGGTTGGAAAATAAAATTATTTAAGGCAAAAAATTCTACTAGGAACAATCCCTAGAAGATACTGAAGAAACAATTAATGGTTACTATCTGATTATTTTCAATTTATTTTCAACCTGTAATATAATCCAGCAAATTAAGTGATTAAAAATGAAAATAGACTGATTATTTCAATAAATACCCCCAACATGTCTTTATGAATATTTAATTTTTATTATTGCTAAAAAATAAATAAGTTAGAAAGACAAAGAAACTTTCTTAACTTTATAAATATTATTTACCAGATACATGAAAAAATACTTAAAAGTGAAATACTTAAAACATTCTACTTAAATAAAGAACAAAAGGAAGAAATGTCCATTCTCATTAGTACAAAAATGCTCTAACAGAACTCATAGTGAATTTACTAGTACAAGAACAGTACAAGAACAGAAACAGGAGGCATAAATATTGGAAGGGAAGGGGGGGGCAGGGGGAGAACCTTTATTATGTGCAGACAATATAACTGCCTACAGAACAATCTAAGACAATGAACTGAAAAACTACTAAACTAACACACAGTTTAATTTCCAGTGTGAAATTTTACAAATTATTAATGAAAAGTTGTAAACCATGAAATAGAGTAACACGAAGAGGACTAGAAAATTATCAGGAAAAAAAAAAAAAAAAGATTAAAACTATTAAAAACAAACCCGGCCTCATCGATAACCAATTAAACAAGACACACCAAAATATTTTATTACACATGAGAACAACAAAAATTTTAAAAGATTGACAAAACACTGGGAGACATATAGCTAAATTTACTAGATAGATAGAGATAGAGACAGAGATAGACATAGAGATATATACTCTTGAGAAGGCAAATCAGGGTATCTTTATGAATGTGAAAAACATCCATTCCCTATTCTTCTCTAGTCATCTATCACAAGGAAATACTCCAAGATAGCCACAAAGTGATATATACAAGGATGCTCACTGGGACATTAGTAACAGGAAATAAAATCAACCTAAACATAAAAGGACCTCTTAAGTAACTGAAGATACATCAATACCATGGAGTACGCAACAGTTCAATGACTGAGTGGAAAATGAAGGAATAACAAAATAATTAATGCAAAGATCTCAAGATCTTCAGTGGAAAAGCAAGTCTTAATAAGGCATACAGTAGAAAGTTGTCCATATGTACTTATAGATAAATAAATATTTTACTCTATAAGCAGGCACACAAGAAGTTACATGAACAGTGAGCCTTATTGGAAAGACACAAATCACACTGGTAACAGTGGAACAGGTAGTTAAAGCAGACAGAGGAGTCATAAGAAGTGGCCTCTATAGTTTATTTTCTACATATTATCTGTTTAAATCTCTTGCAACATGATATATTATAAGGTAATAATAAGAGAACTCTTAAAGGCTAATTCACAATTCTCCTTAGACAGATACGGTCTATCAATAATGAACAAGAGTTGGAGTATTTCCTTCCTAGTCAGCAGTATGACAGTAACTGTGTTAAGTTCATGGGCTCTTGGTCAGACTTCCCTGGGTTTTAATGTGAGTTTGGCTGTTTACTAGATGAGGAAGGATAGTTGCTCTATCATTTTAAAAATGAGACTGGTAATGGTATATAACTCACAGGGTTCTTGTAAGGATTTAAAAAGATCTTACCTATGGAGTGCTGAGAGCAGTGCCTGCAGTGTATTAAATCTTCACCACATTGTTTTGGTTGCTCTAAAAAATCTATAATATTAGGAACAGAAACTTAAGGTTGATAAATAAATGTATACCTAATCTATATCCTTTGTTTTTCCAAGAAAGGACAGTTATTTACATTGGAATAACTATGCCTTTTATATAAAACTATACTGAAAAATCACTTATTCCAGATAAGACTTTTTTTTTGAGAGAGAGAGAGAACGAATAGTAGGGGAAGGACAAAGAGAGAGGGAGACAGAGGATCCAAAACGGGGTCTGTGTTGATAACAGAGAGTCCGACACGGGGCTCAAACTCACGAACTGTAAAATCATGACTTGAGCCGAAGTCGTACACTAAACCAACTAGTTGAGCCACCCAGCTGCCCCCAGATAAGACTTGAAAATTAACTTTCAATATAATGAAATTCTATAAGATGCCTAATGTGCTATTTCACTGCAAGACTACAGGCCTTAAATGTGCAACTGTTTGTCATTTTCATGCTTTTATTAAATTTCCCTCTGTATCTTTTCCATATTTAATAAACATTCTAGTATTAGAAAAATAAAATCAACTGATCTTTAATTTTATATATTAAATTAAGAAGCTCTAAAACTACACTTATTTGGCTTATATATCATATTTAATATAAATTCATAAGACAAAAAGTGTGCTCAATCACAGTATTAACATATAACTTCTAACATAATAATGTCCAAAATAAAAATATAGCAAATACTAAGATGAAATAAGCTACACACTTCAAGATATTGTGTGACATCATTGTAGTACTGTAGTTCCAAAATTATTGGCTAATTGTGGCATAATCGTTATTCAAAAAATTTGTCAATCCTCTGGAAATTAGTATGAGACTTCTCACTGCATCTAAGATATGCATGAATTAGTTCTCTAAGAAATAACTTCCAGAACTGGTTAGTACAACAAATAGAAATAAATTTAATAGGGCAAAGTCTCATTCTGTATTAAATTATAGCAGTATGTGTTAAAAAACATATTTTTATTTTTCTGATCTTACCTAAACCATAAAAGAGAATAATTTGATTTAAATTTAGAAGTTAGTTTGCAGAGGAGAATCTTAGTATTTATAAAATCTTAGATATTGATAAAAATTAGGAAGGGCAAGTCCTGCAAAGAATCTACAACAATGGATAACTGAGTATCACTGTGTCAAAAATAAAGAGAATGGCTTACAGCTTTTTTTTTTTGGTATTTTTATATTTTATTTCACTATCTTCAGGTATAGCCAGAGACAAAAGACAGATAACCAACACAAACAAGAACAATACCAAACTGAGAAATGAATAGACTTTAGAATTGCCAGATTGCTACAATACTGCCATAAGCCACGTAAGCCCTTTTCTTTTGGAAAGAGGTTTCTAATTCAAGTCACTACGATCAACAGCTCTTTATTGCTTTTTTGAATATAACATTAATGTCCTTTTCCTTTGTTAAGGAAAACCACACAGTCCACAAAAACACTCCAAACGCTTATAGACAAGGTGATTAAACAAGATCAGTCTTCTACTCAAGCAAGCCTCAACCATTATGATTCATTTTTAAGAACTTAATTTTCTGTGCTGTCAATTCCCCCTTTTTAATTGTTACAGGATCTCATACATAATGCATAATTTTATTAAAACACATCGTACTGCCTTGTGACATAGCATGAGTTGTCAAGTAAAACGTAATAATCTTTGGCCTCAACCCACCCATTGACATCAATAAAAATGAAAATTACACATATGAGCTGGCTAAAAAGGCTTGTATACTGTGGCATTCATAACTCCCTAGCTAATGTAAAGAATACTTAGCTCCTCAGACACTCTCCTCTCTATTACAAATCTTTTCCTGTTCTGTTTTCAAGCGTTGGATTTATAAATACTCCTGGTTCTTTACTGAATGAGTCTATGCATTATTCTATAATTTGCAAACAGGTTCAGTGTGATCATATCACTTAAAAAAATATACAAATGGTGTTTCATTTGCTTATATCTAGATACATCTAGGAAAAAAGCAAGTTATAGTTTTAAACAATATAGCTTTAATTTCATTCAAAGCCATGTTTTCTAAAGAAAACCCTCCCAAGAAAAGGCCACTTAACAAAAATTGTATTACCCATGGGAAGCCCTCCTTCTGTTGCCAGCTAAAGGTTGACAAGGGTCACTCCACACGAAACTGGACATGAGTGACATTCAAGGGAAACCAGTTCAATATACCTCACCTCCCAGGGAACATTACACTTCTCCAAGACAGGGTAAATGTTTTAAGGTCAGAAGAACACAATGCCTGTCAAAGTGTTCCGTGTATGTTAAAAAGACAGGTAATTTAGGAAGAGTCTCTGACATTTAAGAGAGAATCATGCTTTCACAGTCTCCCCCTCCTACAACTTGACACGTAATTAACCATCAATACAAAACAATATAATTGAACAGATGTACTAGTCATTAACAGGAATTACCCATTCTCCTATCAAATCAGAATGTACAGAGAGAGCTCTACTTGCAATTGGTTGACTTAATTGCCTGAAAATTCCCCAGAGAAATGTACAAATGGATCAAGACATCTCACACACACACACACACTCACACACGCGCGCACACACCCCACAGCAAACACAGGTGCTCCTTCTAAGCTTTGATCCATGTTTTTGTCATTGTTACATCTATCTTTGCAAATGAGAATTTATGGTGGCTGCAATCAGTGCTAGAAGATCAAATAAATAGATGGTAAAATAAATAAAACTAAATGAAGGGTAACATAATTCAGATTTAGGAACAGCTTCATAAGAATTTCCTAGATGGCAATGCTTGTCATAAAACAGTTGTTTTAAAAAGAATGTCTTTTAGTAAAAACAGGGTACAATAAAAAAATTTTTCCAAAACAAAAACAAAAATAAACACAACACAAAAACCACACACACAGAGAACAGGGAATTGTATCCTCCGGCAATTTACTGTGCAACATTTGTTTCGTCACAAGGACCTGATTCACAATTACTGCAGCTCTACGGTTTGTTGATTAAATCAGCCTATAGCCATCATTAGGGGAAGCTCAGAAATCCTGAAATGTGCCAAGCAATTCTCCTCACTTCATTACACAAGGCAGAGAATCCAGAAAGTTAACCCAATTACGTTCTTCTGTCCTTTGATTAATGGCCCTCCAGGGTATGTATATAGTATCAGCCGACTGATGACTCAGTTTACCTTCATGAAAATCCCTTTCAACAAAAGCATTTGAAAAGTAGGAAACAAGGAATCTCCATAAAGGGTTAAGGATGTAGCTAAATTGTACAATTTACAATTTAGAAGTCACATTCCAGTTTTCTAATCCTTAACAAACTAAAGTAAGGGCATGAAATTGACACAATATAGGAGATTTATTCCAAAGAATATTATATTGGATCTGAATTTCTGCAAATAACTCATCAAATTCCCTACTGAGGTGAGAGATATATAAAGAAAAAAATGAGCAGAAAATATATAAGAACACAACTTTCAAACGGAATGCCCCTAATATATGCACACAAAGCTGCACGTGCACACACACACACCCACACACCGGACATTTAGGTTTGCCACTATTCTATCTGTCCTATCTCATCATGCATAGGGCCTGCAGAAATACATAAAAGCCCCTGCCTGATACCCTATCACCCTAAGTCATATTTTAGGCCACTAGAGAATACAAACACACTGGTGGCTGCTTGCCTTTCAGAAGCTAGAATGATAATGTCAGGCATTGTCCCTGGGCATTTTCAGTGACAAAGATTTCCTACCAAATCATAAAATCTCTCCTATTGAAACTGCACATACCTAAATGCAATTCCAGCCATCTCTATCACAAGAGCACAGACGGACGGAAGGGTGGGAGTGTGTGCCCTGCTCAAGCCTCTTCCTGTGCAAATGTTCCCACTTGCCCCGGTTCCATTGCCTCCCCTCCCCCTCTTCAGACTACATATTATCTACACTGCTTAATCACGTAGTGCTTCCGACACTGCTTACAATTCTGTATTTGTTATTTCGTATCATAGTGGTTAACAAGCTCCCCATGTGTACTTTCTCCTCCATAAAGATGCAGGGTTTTGTAGCAGGACACACACATATGTGTATTTAGCACAGTGGTTAGCAAATATACACTGTGTCCCCCAAATATTATTGATTTCCTTGTAGACTCTCTTAATTGCCTGCAGCCCCAAACAGTGTGTCTATGAGGTCTCTGGGGTGAAAATCAGTTACTGGCAATTGCCTCAGGCTCTTGTGGCTCCAAAAGCAATCTTAATGACTGCAAACACATTCAGTGGTTGCCCGTTGGTGCAACAGACCACATGTCACTGCGATTCCGTCAGCTAGAGCTGGGGGTACTGAAATTAGGTGTCACAAAAAGGATCTTCAGGGCACTGGGCACTCGACCTCTTACGAAATACAAGAAATCTGTGGGGTTTACCCTCAAAAAAAAAAAAAAAAAAAAAAAAAAAAAAAAAAAAAAAAA
>NC_064816.1:83146756-83150838 GCF_023721935.1 Panthera uncia
AAAAAAAAAAAAAAAAAAAAAAAAAAAAAAAAAAAAAAAAGTTTGGCGGTTTTTTGCAATTCACCAGCTTAGGGGGTTGGTTAAAAAAAAAAAAAAAAAAAAAATTGGTTGGATCCCAAACATCAACAAATTTGGTTTTAAATTCTTAAAATGTATTTTCAAATGACTAGGAGCTTTTAATGGATATTTCCCATCTTGCAAGATGGCTTAAGCAGCTCAACAAATACCTGTCATTCACATGCTAGAAATGAAACAAGCTTTAATGCACACAGCACCACTCTTTGGGTTCACCCTATTGTTATCATACATATAAAACAGCTGGGAACACGACAATGCCAGCATAACACTCATGATTCTCAGTAGATATTTTCCTTGGTTTACTTCCCTATCACAAGGCTAATGTTCTCTTCAAAGAAAAACAGCCTAGATAGAAAATATAACCTTTGAATATGAACTGTATATTCTTTTCACAGTGAGTACAGGATATCCCAAAGCAGCAGGTATCTTATTAATTCAATAGTGTCAGCAATGGTTAAACTTTTCTCATCTGAAAAGAACAGTTCCACACTTCTTTTCCAAGTATATACCTCTATATCTAATTTAGAAGAGCTCATGTGATTACACTCTCAATTCTATATATGCATGGAATTTCCATATAGTACCCAGCCCAATTAAATTTTTCCTCACGACTAGCCTTCTCAGACGCTGACAAGTAAAATATTTGGCTTTCAACAGCATTTCAGCTCACTGTTCATGAAAGTAGGTTGTATTGAGCAATGTCAAGTTTATAGTTATAAGAAAATCTCTTAGGCAATGGAGGAAAACAGGAAACCAACGCAAGTTTAGAATAAAATGCTGAACAATGAAATGGAGGGTTATTAATTCTCTTGCCACTTGAAGTTTGTTTTCCACCCTTTGGCACGCTGAGATAATTATATACACATGACACTATTATACGTGCTGTTTGCCTACTTCAAAACTGTTCTCCAATGCAAGTATTATTGATTGAAGCTTCTGTGCATTATGTTAAAGTCACAAGAAATTACCTAATTTCCACTGGAGCTAATCCATTACTCAAATTTTGTCAAGGAAATCCTGGATGTATTGTGCAAAACTGCCAGGTTCCATTCTTAATAAAAATTGATTGTTTTTTAGCTGGGTCATATAGTCAACTTTAAAAATCTAACACCTCTTCTTTTGCCAAAATCTAACATTCCAGTTATTGATTAAAGCTTCAAAGTTGCTCTGGAAGGTATTAGATTCTCTTTTCTATTTAGGACAGGATTGTTATATTAGATCAATACAATTGTGACCATGTGTTGGATTCAGCTCTTCTCATCAGCTTGTCGCAGCCTATATTTTGTCTACCGAGTTGGTATGACCAGTATGGCTGTTAGGAAATTTGAGAAAACTGTCAAGAACGAAGGCTGAAAAATCCAATAAAGATTGTAAGAGAGGAAACGGTTTTGCTTTCTGCCCATCACTTAAAACACCTGTCTCCTTCCTCCCAAATGGAAGCGCACCTTCTTACCCTCCCCTACCTAAAGGAAGGAATTTATAACCTCATTGGTCTGTACCTGAAATATTCATTGGCCCGTGAATACTCATCAACAGGAGTCACTGTGGCACAAAGGGCAAGAATACTATAAGGGAAAAGATTTCTCTTTCCCTCTCTCTTTCTCTCTCTCTCTCTCGTGCACTTTCTGTTTTTGCCACAGGATTATCACACCTCAGCCTGTATTATTCATGTTTTCAAACTCCATCCAGTTTTAAGAGTTTGCATGGAGAAGAAAGGACAAATTCCCTTCGTGGACCTAGCTTCCTCTTTCTCTTTTGGTCTTGCTTTAGCTCTTGTTGTTTCCACAAATACAGGAGCATTCTGGCCCCAAAATTTTTAGATTCACAAGACATTATTTACAGCTAAGCCATTAGCTCCAAAACACTGCATTAGGCTATCAATCACTTCTGAAGCATCTACAATAGTATTTTATACCCTGAATTATGTACCAGTATATACAATTCCTCTGAAAATCCAAAAACAAGAGCAGCATTTGGCTGGAATTCCTGAATTTTAAATTTTTCTTTGTTACAGAGTCAAATTACACCAAAGCATTTTTTTTTAATCCCTAGAAAGATCAGCTGTGATTTCTACCTGATGGGAAATACAATTGGCCTTCCTACTCTATACCATTACAACCACGACTGCTAGAAAGTCATGTCAAGTTGGATCCACAGAAGATTAAAGAAAATCATTAAGACCTGTGGCTGACATTAAACACAAAACATAAAAAGCCCCTCAGCGCATCTCACCTGGGAGATGAAGCTATTTAGCGGTACCTTTCTCTTTCAGATATTGTGAGAATAAAATAAATAAAATAACAGATTAAAAGGATTTAAGAGTATTCAGCACGTAAGTGCTCAATGAATAGCAATGGTTATAGCTATATGGAACACTATGAGTCATGACAAGCTCACTGTCTTCAGAGTTCCATTTTATTTTCATATTTTTAATTGACAGAAGAAACAGCTTTAAGTCGAGCCATCCTTCCCCATGATTTTCACTCATAGCCCTAAATTTCTGATACTTCCATGTCTACTTCTGTCAAGAATTCTCTGGGCTTTATAAAAATATCAAATTATTACTCTTCCTAGAAAAGGATTCCTTGCTACTTTAGCAACCTAGTCTCCTTGAAAGTAATCTAATTTGTCAATAAACTTACTACGTAAAATTTTGACACTGAGACCTGAATCCAACATTCAAGTTGTCATCTGACCAGGGTTAAGTTTTGGGTCTCAGTAGGGATGGCAAGTTTTGCTTACAGTCAACTTATAGTGCTGCCATTGCTCTTGAGTGGGAGTGGGAGTGAGTGTGTGTGTGTGTGTGTGTGTGTGTGTGTGTGTCATTCCCAGGGGCTGCATCCAAACCAGTTTGCAACTCTTATTAAGGAATGTAAACTGAAACTTAAAGGATTTATATTTGTTCCTGTTAACCTGTATTTTTCTTAAAATGAGGATGCGGTGGGGGGGTGGAGGGGGCGGGGAACGGACTGGAAAGAAGTACTACTCTTTCTTTTGTGACCTGTACCAGTTACTTTTTTATCCAAAGTTTCTCAATGTGTTAACCCAACCACATGCGTTATAATAAACTAAATGCTCTTAAAATTACACATTTGCTGGTCCAGCCCCTGGTCTGCTGAATAATGAATTTCAGAGCATGGGTCAAAAGAATTCATGGAAACATAATTCATAAGACTTTTCTTTTTCTCATGAAGCTATTAAAGATTTACTTCTCCCCAGAAAAACATTTCAAAGACAACCTTCATAAATAATAGAAGCACCTACATTTTTAACAATTTAAATTTTGTAAAGCACTTTAACAAATATAAACATTCTTTCATGATTACCCTTATAATAATTATATGCACTTATAAAAATAATCATGTATATCTAATTTATTTACATTTATTTGAACATCTCCAAAAACAGCATTTAGGGAAATGTGTGTATGTAAATATTTGTACTGTCCTCAGACATATTCAAGTATTACTGACTACTCAGAAAATTACCTAAAATTTCAAACTTACTATACTTAATGTGTTCACTACCTGTTTAAAAATATAAAAGTAATCCATGGTGTAGAAAGTTCTAAAAAGAAAAGTAAAATTTCCTGTCATATCATGCCCAGTTCTATTCCATGAAGGTATAACCAATTTTTCCAGTTTCTCTTTACATTTCCTGTCTGGCCATGTTCATTCTTGAAATAATTTGTTTTCACCTCCATTTCTTGATTCTGCAGCTGTAAAAAGGGCCTACTCACCCCTGTGAAATGTATGGAAAGTAACTCACATGTGCCACCTTCCTATCTTCCCCCCATATATCCATCTGTCTTTCTCTCCTCCTTCTTCCAACTTTTCCCAGTTATAATTTTATTTTTAATTTTCTATTATTTTCATCTTAAGAATGAAATCGTACCTTAAGAATCTATTGGGCCATCCATAGGCTTTAGGCAATATTTCTCATCCTTAAGTATGAAAAGTAAAAAAAAAAAAAAAAAAAAAAAAAAAAAAAAAAGTGCCTTGCCC